>NW_018451718.1:0-377 GCF_002113885.1 Mizuhopecten yessoensis
CCGTTATAACTGTCGTACTAACACAGACATCACTAACAACCGTTAAAACTGTCCTACTAAGACAGACATCACTACCAACCGTTATTACTGTCGTACTAACACGGACATCACTACCAACCGTTATAACTGTTCTACTAACGCAGACATCACTACCAACCGTTATAAATGTCCTACTAACACAGACATCACCACCAACCGTTATAACTGTCCTACTAACACAGACATCACTACCAACCGTTATAACTGTCGTACTCACACAGACATCACTACCAACCGTTATAACTGTCGTATTAACAAAGACATCACTACCAACCGTTATAACTGTCGTACATGTACTAACACAGACATCACTACCAACCGTTATAAATGTCGTACTA
>NW_018451719.1:0-377 GCF_002113885.1 Mizuhopecten yessoensis
TTCCAGGATAGTAATATTCCGACATGGACGAGAGAACAAGACTTTCCAAACTTTACTTTGATTTGGGTCTAAGCTACGGTCATATTTTAGTTATGCTGTCTCACATTCACGGTATTGTCTTGAGCATGAGTACGCTGAAAAGAACACTACGAAAGAAACGTTTGAGCAGGAGAAAGGGCCACGCTGACATACTTGAAGTTGCTCTGCTTATTGAGGACAAAATTAACTCAAATGGAGGACAGTATGGGTATCGATGGATGTATCTTCATTGTCGTAATCACGGGCTGAATGGACCCCGTGATATCGTACAGAATGACAATCATAGACCCTAGTGGCGTGGAACTACGTTTAACACGAAGATTGAGAAGGCGTCAATA
>NW_018451720.1:0-377 GCF_002113885.1 Mizuhopecten yessoensis
CGGTTTGTGTTTTATGTCCTGGCAGCTGCTGTGGACATTTAAGGAGGAACAGGGTGTTATTTGTAAAAAAAAAATAGTCAATTAATATTTTTAATTTTTTCCACATACATACATTTAGTTGTCCTCTGTAACATATTATAATATTATGGTCACTTTCTTGATATATAAGGGAGGTAATTCAATTTTAGTTATCTCCCTTGTCACAAAATTTTCAATATTCACAACAAAGTCATTTTCAACTGTATAAAAATTATTTTTCAAAATTTTCAAACACATTTTTCGAAAGTTTGGACAAAAGACATATTTTTCAAATGCAAAATGATAAATTTGATTTTTGATTTTGGTAAATCTACCAAAACAGGAAAAAAATGACAAAA
>NW_018451721.1:0-377 GCF_002113885.1 Mizuhopecten yessoensis
CAAAAAAATGACAACCGGTAAATTTGGTGGGGTCAACATTTGGCCACCTCTTTGATTTCTTTTATTCTTTAGTCATATGAAGATATGTAAAAATTATCAATAACTGCATATATGATTATTCATAATTACAACTGATAACCGTAGTGGACCTCATTGCATAACACCAGGTTGAGTGACGGGGGTATCCTAACAAAATGACAGATCAAAGAAATCAAAGTGGGGGCCAAATGTTGACCCCATCTTTGTATGATCATGACTTATAGAAAGAGTTCGAAAATGACAGTATTATTTCCACTTTTGTAATTATTGTACAATTACATTTTGTATTTCACGAGATTGTATCAACCCATACGTATGTCATTTTAAATTGCAAAGTG
>NW_018451722.1:0-377 GCF_002113885.1 Mizuhopecten yessoensis
CGGTTCAATCACAGGGGTACGTTACAAATGTCTGAAATACACATAGATCAATGCTATTCTGATATGGGTCACAACACACATAAACATACACAGGTGTAACGAAATGTAGCTATACATTGCGTCGTCTGGGGCAGAGGACCACTGAGATACCTGGTTACAAACTCTCATTATAGACCACTGAGATACCTGTTTACAAACACTCATCATAGACCATTGAGATACCTGGTCACAAACACCTACATTAAACTATTGACGCAACACTTCCCCAGAGAAGATAAATATTGTTTTTTTTAAATATCACGTTTGTGAGGTGTTTACATATTTGAGTTGTAAGTTTGTTAACAACTTCAAGGACGAGCACTGCTTTAATATGTTAT
>NW_018451723.1:0-377 GCF_002113885.1 Mizuhopecten yessoensis
CCCAAGACCCACGAGTGTGAACATCGCCCCCTACACCGAGACCCACGTGTGTGAACATCACCCCCTACACCGAGACCCACGTGTGTGAATATCGCCGCCTACCCCAAGACCCACGTGTGTGAACATCGCGCCCCCTACGTCGAGAACCATGAATGTGATTATCGCGCCCCTGCCCCGAGTCCCACGTGTGAACAACGCCCTACGCCGAGAACCACGAATGTGAATATCGTGCCCCTTCCCCTGAGACCAACCTTTGTGAACATCGCCCCCTATCCCAAGACCCACGAGTGTGAACATCGCCCCCTACACCGAGACCCATGAGTGTGAAAATCGCGCCCTACCCCGGGACTCATGAGTGTGAAAATCGCGCCCTACCC
>NW_018451724.1:0-377 GCF_002113885.1 Mizuhopecten yessoensis
GTTACTGTGGCACTTACGGCAGTTAGTGGCACGTTGTGGAAGACGAGCGTAACACTTACGGCAAATCATCTTATCACAATTGTACTTAGAGGCAAGAACCTTAAGAGATGGTTCAATAATACCACCACGAAGACGGAGAACAAGGTGAAGAGTAGATTCCTTTTGAATGTTGTAGTCAGAAAGGGTTCTGTCATCTTCTAATTGTTTACCGGCGAAAATTAAACGTTGTTGGTCTGGTGGAATACCTTCCTTTTCTTGAATCTTGTTCTTAACATTGACAATACTGTCGGAAGACTCAACCTCAAGGGTTATAGTCTTTCCAGTAAGGGTTTTGACGAAAATTTGCATCTTATTTTATCCTTAAAGAATAAAACTTG
>NW_018451725.1:0-377 GCF_002113885.1 Mizuhopecten yessoensis
TAAATATTTTGTCATTTATAAGAAACACTCTTGTCAAAAAAGGTGGTAAATAAAGATGGGCTATTTGTTTCGGAGAGATTAGCGAAACATATAAAATTCACTTAAATGGACACTGATCGAAAACACTAAAGGGGGTGTCCTCGAAAATCATGGCGAATGATGGCTGACGGAGAGAGGGAAGAGATTAGATAAAACTGAGGAGAGCAGCCGATAGACAACAAGCTCTGACAATCAGCCTCTGCGCAAAGGAGATATATAAGAACGTTGAGGACCTGCGCAAAGTGATGAGTAAATATGACAATGAAGCATGAAGCAATTCAGTGATATGTTTTCTGCGAAATCCTTGATTCAATGCTGCATTATAAGTATCTTAGCCT
>NW_018451726.1:0-377 GCF_002113885.1 Mizuhopecten yessoensis
TTACAGGGGCCTACGCCAGTGGGGTGACCCTTATGAGTGTCCAGGGAGTGTCCAGGGAGTGCCCATGGAGGTTTTCGCGCCCCCAGGAATTTGTAAAAAAAAAATAACGTTTTTTTTCTGATTCATACATTTTATACATTTACCTAGCTGTATACAATATTAAATGTTGATAATAACAGAAGAAAGAACCGAAATACGTCGATAAATATGCCTTTTTGGAAGGAATGAGTGTCCAGGGAGATTTCCGCGCGCCAAGGAACTTGTTATTTCATTTCTTCCACGCTTTTGCACTTACCTAGGTGTGTGTATAATTTCAGGCCGATCGTAGTAATAGAAAGTACCAAAATACGTCGATAAATAGTAAGTTTACGAGGGAG
>NW_018451727.1:0-377 GCF_002113885.1 Mizuhopecten yessoensis
TTTTTATCCTTATTCATTAGAAGATGGACTGATAAAATCGCCCTTTGTCTTGGTGCGTCGCCGTCCTTAAACAATTCCTGTTATCTCGATAATACAATATATCAGGACCGATGTTTCTGTACTGTTTGATTAAGATTCATTGCTGAACACGTTTCATTTTGAGAATGATCGAAAAAAACTAAATGTCCGCCAGGCAGCCGTCTTTGATTTTAAGAATTCGAGTTTGGTATTTGTCAAGACGAGCTCGACAGATGAATCTCAAGTTTGATATGTAGATATATGATGGCCTATTGTTGAACATGTTACGTTTTGAGACTGATTACAAAACAAGCCATCTTGGATTTGAGTGTTCAAGATTGCTATCGCTATTTGTCAAG
>NW_018451728.1:0-377 GCF_002113885.1 Mizuhopecten yessoensis
CAAAACATCCATTCTTCCAATAATTGGTTCATCCGCATCCCCATTAATCATAACACAAAACAGAAGTGCTCCCATAGACATAGTCCCATGGATTATAGCATCAAACAAGTTATCATCCCAACCCTAAAACCTTATGCACATTTGTTGACATGGGGAGACAGTCTCCATGATACCATATTTGCACAGGAAGTCCAGCTGGAATCTTAGGACTATTTTAGGAATAGTTGAGGTCCCGACCATGTTCAAAACAAATACGATTTCGCTTCTGCTACAATTATTGCTTAAATTGTAAATTAGTACTATACATGATAAACTTAGGTGAGTTGCATTATATAGGACAGCAGACCTTCTTACAGATTAAAATGTATACTATATTG
>NW_018451729.1:0-377 GCF_002113885.1 Mizuhopecten yessoensis
GTTGTAATGACTTAAATATAAAACCAGGTGAGAGATACAGGTCCACTGGACCTCTTGTTCATTATTATTTCCCCGAAGTTAACGCAAATTTAAATATTTGATGTTTTAGTGGTTAACATTATCTCTCGAAATAAAGGTCACCCCAGAGACATATAAGCCATATACGTCTCTGGTATATCCTAACGACAGTCAATAATCCAACAGACCCACAGTCAGGCCTGGCATGCTAAGCTGTTAGAGAGTGGAGAGTGATGGCACCATGGTGGAGAGTGGGGGTGTCTAAAATGTACAATCCCTCCACGTTATGAATATGTACTTGGGTTTTAAGCGTAGAGACCTTGTGTCGTTTTATGACTCTAGACGACCTCCACGTTCCC
>NW_018451730.1:0-377 GCF_002113885.1 Mizuhopecten yessoensis
GAAACATTTCATTATGCTGAAATATTAACACAGACCAGCGAATGTATATACTTCTCACTGTAAATTGACATCTGAAGTGGTGAATGTCAGACCCTGAGAATGAGGTGCTTCCCTTTTATAGAGTTTACAGACTCGATGTCATACTTAAATAATACAAACGTGATTTTGACAAGAGAATAAACACAGTTTAATGTGTATTAGATTTAAGTATATCTTATTAAACGATCTGTTGGTATAATCATATGTTTATATTCTATCTATTACAGTGTGGGTGGCGACCTTCCCCATCAGCGTTTATCTTGAATGTAGTAACCTGTCATCCACTTTTCACTCGTTCCCCGAACTACCCTGGATCTCCCCACACTTTTCACTCGTTC
>NW_018451731.1:0-377 GCF_002113885.1 Mizuhopecten yessoensis
CATCCAAACGCTAGTTACAAATAATGAAAAGACAAATCGCTCGTATACTATAGAAATAATAACTGCTGTATAATGATTTTATAATGGTGGAATATATATACAATGATGATCGGGTGTAAATAAATATTACCAAATCCCTGTGATTAACATTATCTCTATGGCGGATGGCCGAGTATGAAGTATGTAGACTATTTCTTGGTTATTTTTACCGTTCAGATCTTTCATTGTATTGAGGGTATTACTTTGATCCCAGATATCAAACACAAGTGGGGGACAATAATAATCTTACTGGTGTAAATAAACAAAGATTGCACCAAAGCCGTAGTCTTATCGGAGTATGGATTACATAATTCGTTCCTAAATAAACACGTGCCCGA
>NW_018451732.1:0-377 GCF_002113885.1 Mizuhopecten yessoensis
GTGTAATTGTGTTATTATATGTTATCTGTGTAATTGTGTTATCATTTCATCTGTTCTCTATGTTATCATTGTCATTATATTTGTGTCATGTGTTTTCTGTCCTCTAGAAGAATCGTCCCCTGCCATGATTGTAGGACAGAGAAATCTTTACTCTAGAGGTGACATTCTCAATTGTCTTACCTGAGACTTGCTTAAATCATTCCATTCACCCATGAAATTTCATAATGAACTATTTAAACCTTTGAATTGGAAGAGTTCAAATGAGTCTTCAGGGGTCAATAAGTCAAAGCTTAGGGTTAAAAAATAAACAATCCAACATCCTAGTTTGAGGTTTCTTTGGTATACCTTTGTGATAAACTATTCTTTGGTATACCTTT
>NW_018451733.1:0-377 GCF_002113885.1 Mizuhopecten yessoensis
GTCGGATTAACTGAACAACAGGTTTTCAGACGCAAGTGAGACTATGGTTTAATAAATAGAACATTCCATCATGTTTGCTTTTAATAGATACTATTTTGTAAGAGTCTGGGCCTATTGCCTTGGGAAGAATAACAAGCTATAACAATTGTTAACAAATAAAGGAGTTCAAAATAGAATTTTAATCCTAGTCAGATTGGAATACGCTTGGTCATCCCTTCAATTACACTTATCATTACGACTACAGTGAACACTTACAACTTTTAAGATTATTTTATCAGTGCAAAACCTGAGGAGAACAACACACTTTTATAGTCCATGCGACGTGACCTCAGTCAGAACTTGGAGACCTGTAGGTCTCACGATCTCAAAGAACTTGG
>NW_018451734.1:0-377 GCF_002113885.1 Mizuhopecten yessoensis
ACACTGACCCACCAATGGTATCTGTTTCAGAATGTGTTCTGTTACTAAGATACTGGTCAATCATTTCATTCGACGTCGAATGGCTGTTGCCAGTTTTGATACGAAAAACACTTTCGAATGAAGCACTTGCGGAGACAAGGACCTTACTCATGTCCATGCTGTACGAACGAGCATATGTGGTTTTTATCTGGTCCTGTTGGACAAGCACAGCCCCGGCATCTACACTGGTGATGACGTGAGTGCCGAAGTCCCGAACAAGAAGCTGGCTCTCGTAACGGGCCATGTCTGTTTCGTTTTTTGCTATCAGTGTTGAAATTGTCAACAACCTCGCCTTGAATTTCGGATTAAAGGCCGTGTCTGGTTGAAGTTTAGCAGAA
>NW_018451735.1:0-377 GCF_002113885.1 Mizuhopecten yessoensis
TTTTGTCTATCACTCGTTTCCACCCCCTTGTTTTGTCTATCACCCATTTCCACCCCCTTATTTTGTCTATCACCCGTTTCCACCCCTTATGTTGTCTGTTACTCGTTTCGAACTCCTTATTGTTCTATATATCTTTAATGCGAATTTCAAATGCTGATCAGAGAGTACAATTTACAGAAACAATATGTATAGGAAAAGTCAATGGGGTGTGACGGGATATATCGATCTAAAATCCGATGCTATTATTTAGGGCAATGCGGGTTGTTTAAAAGGTATACTTTTTTAGTTTGTGTCTGTCGAGGTTTCGACAATGTCAACCCAGCGATAAAACCACTAAAGATCAAAACATAATCTCGATACACACTGACAACTGTCAA
>NW_018451736.1:0-377 GCF_002113885.1 Mizuhopecten yessoensis
GATTATCCCCCTTTGTTGCATGGTGGTGGCGGCTGATACTGGTTTCGGATTGTTCTTTGCTGTCCAGTCATTAACGTTGTTGTCAAGTACACTCAGTGGCATAACACCATTGGTGAGAACGACGGAGTGGAAGTCGCGGTATCAAACAATGAACCTGGTTACAGAAACAGCATTACTTATACAGTGATCCAGGAATCAATTAAGTCCGTTTCCGGTAAATCAGGGAGACTCTACATGTATAATGTGATTACAATAAAATACTTATTTCCCGTCCATTCCATTCTCTTAACTGGGCAATATCTTATTAAAGATAAACTTAGGGTTCGAATTCTGAATGTCCAGGTCCCAATGTGTATTTCAAAATTCAAATCGTTTGA
>NW_018451737.1:0-377 GCF_002113885.1 Mizuhopecten yessoensis
AGTAGGAAAAGAAAATAACAGGCACTATGGAGACAAACAAAAAGACATTAACAGGCACTAGCGAGACACACATACATAGGAAAATACAACAACAGGCACTGACGACATACACGTACATAGGAAAAGCATTGGTCCTCATTATTTACCGTACAATGAATACTATTTACAGTTTCATACAATACGTTGTATACATACACATAGATCTTGTGACGAGACGAGAAGCATTGTGTCCTCTGCCTTTTGAACAGTTTTTTCAATGCTGGTGAAAGTCAATTCCTTGAAGAAGACTATCTCAAATGATAGGTCTGAAATGCTCATCGGCTTAATTTTCATTTATTGTATGTCATCTCAAACAATACACTATACACATTGACATC
>NW_018451738.1:0-377 GCF_002113885.1 Mizuhopecten yessoensis
AAAGATATAGTCAATAATGTGTCTATATAATTGATTATTTCCTTGCTATACCCCATTTCATAAGAAAGAACAATTTGGATATTGTTTTTTTAATACGTATTCCTTAAAGGCATTGTTAGGCACATGACGTCTTCAATTCCTATTCGGCACATACATTCTAGTAGCTGAAACAGGAAATACAGAACTGTAAAAAATAAATTATCGTTTTTCATGAATGAAGTACAAGTTACTACAAAATGTATTACAATCAATATAGATAAAGTATGTTTAATGCAAGCATCATGTATGTTTTGCACATGAAAAATAGTATTAAATAAGGTATTCTTACTATATTTCTGTGATTATGATGACGTTTGTGTTGTATTGTTGATCAAATG
>NW_018451739.1:0-377 GCF_002113885.1 Mizuhopecten yessoensis
ACATGTGTTGCGACTAATTTACGCTACTGTTAGCCACGATTTTTTTGCGTACGTTTAGATTAAACATCCTGAAGATACATCGTGAAAGGTGAAATTCGTTCGGCTAATATTGAAAATACAACACGGATATATGTATCATCATTTTGCATTGTTGACCGAATATTGTTGACGTTTTGCTATTTTTTCCTAATTTTAAAATAACCTGGGAGATATATAAATAATGATGATATGCTTCAAACTAGAGAGTACTGTATATAAAAAAGAAATATATTTAAAATGGTACATAACTGTAGCACATTGACAGCTGTCGAGTAAAGTATACGCGGTCTACGGTGATATTAATGTGGTGTTATCGGTCTTTTGAGTAATGTTACTAG
>NW_018451740.1:0-377 GCF_002113885.1 Mizuhopecten yessoensis
TAATGTAAAACATTAGGTTGTTGATCTAATACAAATATTGGGGTCATTTTTTTACCCTCCTTGTTCCAATAAATTATGCGATAAATCCTATATTTTACTGATAGAAAAAGGTTGTAATTCATTTATTATATGAGCTATCTAATCAGTTATAGGCTTTATTTGTTTAGATATGTATCCTCTACAATATCGTATTACTCAATATTTTGCACTGATCATTAGTGTTAGCAAGTATGTGACGAAAGTATGCAATGCGACGGATTCAATGCAACTATGTGACAAAAATATGCAATTAGGTGACGAAAGTTTGCATTTTGGTGACGAAAATATGCAACTTGGTGACTGCAATTATGTGACGAAAATATGCAATGTGACGAATT
>NW_018451741.1:0-377 GCF_002113885.1 Mizuhopecten yessoensis
AGTCATAATCCCAAGTGTTCTTTACGGTTCCGAGTTTTGGTCTAACATTTCAAGAAATGATTTACAGCGCATAAACGTCCTACAACAATCGCAAAAAAACCTCAATACTTCCGCAAATTAACCAGATCCGATATGTGTGAATTTATGCTAGGTCTTCAGAAATCGACAAAAGGAAGCTCAACTTCTTTTCTACTCTCATTCACCTAAAGTCAGGAACTCTTTCTAAACAGATATTTCTACGAAGGTTATACCAATCTATTCAAGACTCATTTAGTAACCAACTTGAATTTATACCTGATATTTGGTCTATGTTATGTAAATACATGTTACATCAATTCCTGCAAGGGTACATAACAAATGTCAATTTCCCCTCAAAA
>NW_018451742.1:0-377 GCF_002113885.1 Mizuhopecten yessoensis
GTAATCAGGAAAGTAAATTTGATTTAGAAATCCAGACTGTTTTTCTCATCGACAAATGTAGCTACAATTCTACTAATCCTTAGCTAATTGAATCTGATTTACGCTGGTAATTGTACATGGATTCTATGATGACATCGTTCGATAAGGAATTAAAGGGGAGATCACTCTAGTGGTAAAAGTAAATCAGAAGTTGACGCTGGTTTATAAATAAACTTTGCAAGATAACCAACCAGCGGTGGTCGGGCGACACAGTTAATATAGCACACTTGCCTTTCAACACCCAGGGTTTGATTTCCAGATTGGACGTGAATAGGTATATCGATGGGGGTGATCACCTGTTCGACTATGTGGGTTTTCTACGGGTACGGTCCCCCCCC
>NW_018451743.1:0-377 GCF_002113885.1 Mizuhopecten yessoensis
AAAATTAAGGCAAGCGGTCAACTATTTGATTGCTTTAAGTTTAAAGAAAACTGACCAATTGATAGCGAGTACCTCTTCTTTGAAGACTACAGAAGAGCTACACTGTACCCATCAAATACTGCCGACTTTACCGTTTCAATGCTGCGCGATTTCTTCTATCTTCATCAAAGACACCACACTTGTTTACTTGTATCACCCTAAAGTGTCGAATGAAGAATGTTCGATTTATTTTGCCATGAAATATTCCTGGAATGCAAAGGAAATTTGTTTATTGTGAACGGAACGCTTGGATGTCAAGTAATGACACCGAGTTGTCCCTTCGTTCGTTCGTTGGTGCCCGGAATCTGATCATATACAAAGGACTGCAACAGGTGCAC
>NW_018451744.1:0-377 GCF_002113885.1 Mizuhopecten yessoensis
AATACGTGTAGTACAAAATATAACATATTAAGACCAGTTCTCTGTTACCACCAACAATTCTTCTATAGGGTATGGCACACATAGTAACAGATATTGTTTAAACTTTTAATACAACATCCTTCCACCATAATAACTCAAAAAAAAGGTCAGTGCTAAAACATTTATTCCCGTTGTCATGGTAACATATCGCATTATTTACAGGTTGCTAAAGACAAGATTTTAAACAAATATATCCTAAAATATCATTTTTTTGGAACTGCACAGAAAATTTCCTGATGGATAGGCATTTAAAAATAATGATGCAACTGGAAATGTAGGTCACATTTAATGACAAAAAATGAGTTTAAAAGTTGTGGGTTTTTATCTTGATATGTTTG
>NW_018451745.1:0-377 GCF_002113885.1 Mizuhopecten yessoensis
CTTTTGAGGAACATATACTCGTTATCTTGATCTAACTTGAGAGTATGCAATACTAATTTTTCTAGACGCATTAACGACTAAATAGTCCCCCTTCCCAATCCCCTTGTACTAACATATCTCATGGCACTGAATTTTCTGAATACTCCCAACGATTAACTAATGCATCCCTGAGGACGCATTTGAACTCTCCCAATTCAAAGACTGGAATAGTTCATTGTAAAATTTCAGGGGTGAATGAGGTGGCTCTACAGAGTACCACACTGCCAATATCGGCATATTGTTTTATCTGTCCAAATAACCCTCTCATTGGTATGTCTAAAAGGTTGTGACAATATAATGATCAAACCGCAGTCTTATCAATCTAGTTAGTGATTATT
>NW_018451746.1:0-377 GCF_002113885.1 Mizuhopecten yessoensis
CAGTTGTTAATATATCAGAGCGAGAGCTGAAATGCATAAAAGATTTAACAAATATAGTTTTGTGTTTGTAAAACTGATTTAAAGCCAAACAAACCGGTGAGCTCATGTATTAAGAATGCGATGTTTAATTTACCCGAATAAACGTACATTTTATATATGTATTACAGATTCGGAAAACCCCCCAATAATAATGTTAAGTTGTAAACAACATTTATTCGTTGATCTAAATTGACAACTATTTTTTCAAGGGCATTATCAAGTATCGTTATTTCAATTACCGAACAAAAAGGAAAATATCGTCCAATGGTCTGGTAGGAACTGGGACCTATGTCAAGTTCAGATATATCGGTAAACTATGATTCTTGTGATACAGGAAC
>NW_018451747.1:0-377 GCF_002113885.1 Mizuhopecten yessoensis
AGGTATATATTTTCTGCGGATTTGACTTACATAAGCATTTGAACAAATAAACAAATAATGGTACTCGCTTCCAACTCCAGTAAAACAAAGCGGACAGATTATGTCTTCACGTGGAGTTCTAGTCCATAGCCCATTTTCTATTGGCAGAGATATATTACTGATTCTGAATTTACAGCTAGTTAATCTATCTTTTTTGTTTGAGCATAGTTCAGTATTTTTCAAAATGAAATTGATGTTTAAATATTGGATATGTTTGATCCCGGGAAAAATTTTAATATCAGTGTACCATTGTTGTAAAAATTAGTCATACAGAATAGTTTTAAAACTAACCTTAAGGTAATTTTTATTCATAGTGCAAGTTTTTTGTTGTAACCATA
>NW_018451748.1:0-377 GCF_002113885.1 Mizuhopecten yessoensis
CAGTAAGTTCATTTATAGATTTCATTTTGTTCTAAGAGGTGTCGAAATCTGTAAAAAGCCTTTTTAATGATGATTTAAGTCATACCTTCTGATTTACGTACTAGTACTTTTGGTGTGTCTGAATTACTCGGGAAGACATGTCAGTCAATTGCCGGACCTTACAAGCATGAAATAAATTCATACCCATCAATCAAGATAATGAACGCAATAGCGTCAAGCTGAGTTTCGCGGGTTTAGTCCGTAGTTAGCTAGTATCAATACATTATAATAGTATGCGATGTATGTTGTAACAGAAGCTGGATTTCCCACTGCCGGTGAAACATGTATATGTGTGTACTATTTCAGGTAATATCATACGTGTTATCTATGTAATCGTA
>NW_018451749.1:0-377 GCF_002113885.1 Mizuhopecten yessoensis
ATATTGAATCACTTGTCACCTTGGTGATATTAAACCACTTGTCACATTGGTGATATTGAATCAATTGTCTCCTGGGTGACATAGAATTCCTTGTCACATTGGTGACATGGAATCAGTTGTCACCTTGGTGATATTGAATCACATGTCACCTAGGTGATAATGAATCACATGTCACCTTGGTGATATAGATTCACTTGTCACCTAGGTGATATTGAATCACATGTCACCTAGGTGATATAGAATCACTTGTCTCCTAGGTGAATTAGAATCACTTGTCACCTAGGTGATATTAAATCACATGTCACCTTGGTGATATAGAATCAGATGCCTTATTGGTGATATTGAATCACATGTCACCTTGGTGATATTGAATCACT
>NW_018451750.1:0-377 GCF_002113885.1 Mizuhopecten yessoensis
CCCCCCCCGAAAAAAATGCGCAGTATTCCACCTATGTACTGTGTCTGAAATGTTTATTGGGTGGTCGGATGGCGCAGTGGCTAGCGCACTTGTCTTTCACTAAGGCGGCCGGGGTTCGATTCCCCGATCGGATGTGAAAAGGTATATGGTCATCTGCCCAACCGGGGTGGGGAAATCGGGGGGGGGGGACTTTCTTCAGCGACTCCTTAGAGTACAACTCCCCATTGAAACACTTTTTGCTTGTATCTTCTCTTCCACTTTTGCCTACCCTTTCTTTCTGCGGAACCCGTGCAGGTTCGGCGAAAGAAAAGGCTTGCTGTATCCCTTTAAATGATACTTAGAGGCGATTATTACACCTCTACTTTATTTACTCTATA
>NW_018451751.1:0-377 GCF_002113885.1 Mizuhopecten yessoensis
ATCATGGACAAACTCAATATTATGGCTGCTAGTAAAGGCCAGGGGAAAATAGCGACAAATATGTTATAACCTATTGAAATAAGAAAAGAAAAAATAACAGATGGTTGTATTGTCTAAAAGATAGTTATGATGTAAATTGACAAAATGATAATACCTTGTTATGTCATTTCACTGTTGACTTGTTGATAAAATTATTATTTTTTACAGGAAATCTGGGAATGCAGACTTAACAGTGAGCGTTGAAGGAGGGTGGCAAAAAAGAGGAAGTGGGAGGTCATTTGATAGTTTATCAGGTAAATAAGTTTGATTTATGTCAAGTATTTGGTTTAGCTAAGTGGGCCATAGAGATGGAGAGAAATCTGATTTCTGTGGCTTTT
>NW_018451752.1:0-377 GCF_002113885.1 Mizuhopecten yessoensis
AATGATATAACAAATGTAAATATCTGGTTGAGGATATTTGCAACAGAAATGATTAACTTTCGAGTCTACTACGAAGACACATGATGCTACAACGCTGCATTTTTGGTTGTTAACGCATCTTCGTTTCATACGAGTTAAACTTTAAACTTTTTATGTATTTCTTTTTTTACGTCAAGCGGCGCAAATGTTGCTACATCGGAAAATCGCGAAATTGGTAATGACGTCAAGCTTGACAATTCAGAGTGCCATTTTAAAAAGGTTTCTCAGTGCAATTTCGCCGTTTGCTGCTATTGACTTGTAAGGTTAAATTACTTGACAGTTATGTAAACTCATAATATATGTTGCAAAGGTGGAAACCACACAACCAATTATTCTGC
>NW_018451753.1:0-377 GCF_002113885.1 Mizuhopecten yessoensis
CGAGCGTGGTCAGTAGTTGGATGGGTGACCGCTCGCACGTTACAATACTGTATATTGTGAAATTTCAACACAATTTAACTTTTGACATATTGAGGGCGAATTTATCTTGACAGCAAATATTTTCATAAGCAACATACTTCATAATTTCACTGCAAATGAAGGACAAAGTTACTACTTGGCAGATCTGGATGATACCAGTGAAGGGTGAACATTTACAGGTATACAGTAATAAACTTTAGTTTACAATGAAGCTTTCAAATAACACCAGTTTATAGGATTGGTCAGAATCATTCACTCTTACCTTTTTGTGTATAATAAACATGGGGATCTTAGTTCCATCCTTACTGCTGTAGAATATTTGCTTAGTTTCAAAGAGA
>NW_018451754.1:0-377 GCF_002113885.1 Mizuhopecten yessoensis
AAATTTAAACCCTTAAAGATATCTTGATCAAACTTGAAGTATACCAGCATCGTCTACAGAAGGTGTGCAATGCACTGGATATAGGTCTCGTGCCCGACTATAAAGAGAGTTATGGCCCTTTGTTTATTTTTAATACTGAAGTTTGTCCAAGGCATAACTTCCATGTTATTTCACCTTCATTGAACAAACTTGCTATAGTTTTATATCTTGGGAAGTAGGAGTGTCGCATTCTAAAATCGAATCTGGTGCCCCATTATATAAAGAGATATAAAGGGCCCTTTGTTGATTTTTTTACCAAAGTTTGTCTGCAGCATAAGTTCCATGTTATTAGTCCCCTACTGGTGAAACCGAGGGGACTATAGGTTTCCTCTCCATCC
>NW_018451755.1:0-377 GCF_002113885.1 Mizuhopecten yessoensis
TTTTTTTCAGCTTTACAGCGACAGTGACATGTTCATCAATTTGTCGTGGTAGTGCATTTACTGTAGGTTGAATGTCAACTGGGACATTAACAATGTTTCCCTTAGTAGAGAGTTGACCTCCTCTTGGTAGTTCTCTTATTTGCATAAATGGGATTCTTTGCGAGATCAATCGTTCTTCAAGAGGGTGCAAATTCAACACATCTGGTTTCTGTGGCCATATCATTTTATTTTGTACTGAAAGTCGTGGAATTTTTTCTTTTCTCAGTGTTGCTAAACAGGTATAGCATAACCATTCTTCATTATCCACAGATTTGAGACCTGTGCAGTAGGTTTTGCTTTGTTGGCTGATACTAATGGTAGCAAGTTTTGTAACACTC
>NW_018451756.1:0-377 GCF_002113885.1 Mizuhopecten yessoensis
ATGAATATTCTTTGCATGTTTTTGTTTTAATATGGCACAAAGACAAAACAGACAACAGTTAAATGACGGTGAAATGAATATGGGCATCGGAATTCTGCAAGATGGCATGTCTCAACATCAGGTTGCATCAGACCTTGGGGTGTCTTAAAGTGTGGTCTTGGGGTATCTCAAAGTATGGTGGCAAGAATGTGGAATAGTTTCCAAACTAACGGAAGCCCTTCCAGACGTCATGCTGGAGGAAGTTCTAGGGCTACAACGCAGCGCTAAGACCGATTTTTACTCATACAGGCACGGCATCACAGGTTCCAGACTGCCACAGCTTTATAAAATGATCCTAAATGCTTCTGGTACCCGGGTAGCCACTCAGACAGTTAGGA
>NW_018451757.1:0-377 GCF_002113885.1 Mizuhopecten yessoensis
CCATTTTCATGTAAAGTTTTATTTAATAGATAAGCCTCCTTTATCTGAATCGTGTAGTATTCTACTTAAATAGCCACATGCTTGAGTGTTAAGGTTCTCGATAGGGTAATGTCCCAGCACTGCTCTGGAGCCTAGATAAAATTAAAATCATATGAGAATATTATCATCTTTTAATTGCAGTCGTAACTTTAAATATAAGTTGAAATAATAGAATTGTTGTCGTACTTACGTAACAACGTGACGTATTACACACATTTCCCACCAGGAAGTACAGTAACGTATTACACACTTCACACCAGGATAAGAAATCTGGTGCACAGACCTTAAAAGATAAAAGATGGCGACGGACCCGGAGGAATGCCGATAGGTACGTTCGA
>NW_018451758.1:0-377 GCF_002113885.1 Mizuhopecten yessoensis
AAAGGATAAAAACACAGTTCTCTAATATCTGTGGAGTAGCACGGAGATGTCGATGGTTTGCATGACGTTCCGGAAGCTGTCAAGTGGTGTTAAGTGTCCTCACAAACGACGGGATGGTATTCCACATTCTGATGGTAGCTGGTAAGAATGAGTGTTTGTACACGTCGTCCCTGGTCCTGATTTGCCTGATGTTGTTGGCGGAGGAGCCATGTGTCCTGTTGGTGGTGTAATGGATCAGATGGTGCATGATGACTCTGCTCCTGGCCCTTCTGTAATCCAGGGGCTCCCACCCCAGCTGGGGTTGCATGCTGGTTACACATCCAGGGTCTCTGGAGAAGTAATTTCCAGTGGCAAATCTGGCTGCCTGACGTTGAACA
>NW_018451759.1:0-377 GCF_002113885.1 Mizuhopecten yessoensis
GTTTATGTCATATTTTTTTAATGCAGAATACATAAAGAAAAAAAAAGAAGCTACGAAAATGCACCACGTGGAGTAATTGCGAATAAGTTGCACTACAATATGTATATGATTTACATATACTTGCTAATAATTGAAAATGTAATACAATGAATTCATTAGAATTCAGCCATACTTATTTGTGTGTAGGACTATACATATATAACTAAATGACCTATTCCAAACTTCAAAATCTTGAGAAAAACATACAAAGGTATAAGGTCAGCTGATGTTCTTAATTTTTCTAATAAATGGTTAAAAGTTAAAATGTATAACACCTATTATAAACAGGCCTTAGTTGAAAGCTTAGTTGCCTGTTTGAATTATGTCATTTCCTCGAT
>NW_018451760.1:0-377 GCF_002113885.1 Mizuhopecten yessoensis
AGGGACAGGGAAAACTCCGTCTCCTTTAACAGGAATAGTATATACAGAGAAAGGGGACAGGGAAAACTCCGTCTCCTATCACAGAAATATTATATACAGAGAAAGGGGACAGGGAAAACTCCGTCTCCTTTAACGGGAATATTATATACAGAGAAAATGGACAGGGAACACTCCATCTCCTATAACAGGAATAGTATATACAGAGAAAGGGGGCAGAGAAAACTCCGTCAACTATAACGGGAATATTATATACAGAGAAAAGGGACAGGGAAAACTCTACCTCCTATAACAGGAATATTATATATAGAGAAAGGGGACAGGGAAAACTCTACCTCCTATAACAGGAATATTATAAACAGAGAAAAGGGACAGGAAAA
>NW_018451761.1:0-377 GCF_002113885.1 Mizuhopecten yessoensis
ATAGTTGCCCAAGTTAATATTCCATCACTGATAGTTGCCCAAGTTTATATTTCATCACTGATAGTTGCCCAACTTAATATTTCAACACTGATAGTTGCCCAAGTTTATATTCCAAAAACACTGATAGTTGCCCAAGTTAATATTAGTTGACACTGATAGTTCCTCAAGTTTATATTCCAACACTGATAGTTCCTCAAATTTATATTCCAACGCTGATAGTTGCCCATGTAAATATTGCAACAATAACAATTACCTAATAAAAACACTTATAGTTATCTATGTAAAAATGCCAACACGAATATTTATCTATGTAAAAATGCCAACACTAATATATGTATTTATCTATGTAAAATGCCAACACTGATATTTATCTATGT
>NW_018451762.1:0-377 GCF_002113885.1 Mizuhopecten yessoensis
ACTCTCCGTTACACTAACACTAAGGGGAACAGCACGTGGTTAACTCGTTATCTATCTCTTTCTTGGCTTTCACAACGAATGCTATGGTGTATCCTTTAATTTCGGTTAATATATGAGACTAAGTAGTCATACTTGTATCATGTAGAATTAACATGCTATCAGGTTATATTCATCACGGTGAAATTATAATAATATTTATATAATCATCTTTTCATTTAGTTGATCAGATCCATATAGGAAAAGCATTGATAATTTTTCCAATGATGAATGCAATCCATGTATTTTCAAACTGTTTTGGAAGTCTGTGGCGAGTGGTGTAGAACGATAGCCAGGCTGTGCTATCGCCAGTGGTGTAGAACGATAGCCAGGCTGTGCTA
>NW_018451763.1:0-377 GCF_002113885.1 Mizuhopecten yessoensis
ACAACCGCACTACAGGTGCAAACAGACCAACTGGTGCAAGCAGGCTGTCTGTTCAGCCAAACAACCACCCTACTGGTGCAAACAGACCCACTGGAGCAAGCAGACCGACTGTTCAACCTAACAACCGCCCTACCGGTGCAAACAGGCCCTCTGGTGCCAGTCGGCCGTCTGTGCAACCTAACAACCGCACTACCGGTGCAAATAGGCCCACTGGTGCAAGCAGACCGTCTGTGCAACCTAACAACCGCCCTACTGGTGCAAACAGGCCCACTGGTGCCAGTCGGCCGTCTATTCAACCAAACAACCGTCCTACCGGTGCAAACAGGCCAACAGTTCAGCCAAACAACCGCACTACAGGTGCAAACAGACCAACTGGT
>NW_018451764.1:0-377 GCF_002113885.1 Mizuhopecten yessoensis
GACATCTGTCATGTAAATCGGGGTATAATCCAAGTGATTATAAAACCACAAAGCATACTTAAGTGCATTATTAAAAGACATCGACCTTATTTGTACACAAAGAAATAGCATATGTCCCTATGATATCAAGATGGCGACCATACAACGTTGTCCATATACTTCTCAAACCTGCATCTATGGAAACCCTGTGTTTGTCCGTAAACAATCGACATATGTCACGTAAATCCTAATATTCGTGGAAATATCTTGAATACCAAATAAACTACGACATGTAAACACCTAAGGCAGAAATTGTAGGAATGCTACTATCAAGAAAGGAAAAGTTCACGATCGGTAAGTCAGAATCGTCCTGCTTATCACTACAACTTAGAAGTAAG
>NW_018451765.1:0-377 GCF_002113885.1 Mizuhopecten yessoensis
TCTGTTCTTACTGACTGACCGACCAGAGGATATTGACGACGAGTTAGCTATGCTAGAAGCATGTAAGTTATTTACTTGTTGATAAATACAGACAAAAAATCATCTCTTATCGATTTAAGTAAATAAGTTTTGCAAGTGTTAAATGATCTATAATGCTATCTATAAATTTGCATTATAAGTTATGTATTCAGATAAATTAATTAATTCATTATTACCCCGTTCCGATTATTCTTATGACTTCTGTTATATATATGTTTAGTACCAGAGGATCCGCCGGCTGGATTCAGGGGTAGGCCATATCCACCTCCGAGTAAGTATACAGCGTCAAATCCTGTTTTTATTCAGAGATGTTCACATAATCACCATCAAAAAGCATC
>NW_018451766.1:0-377 GCF_002113885.1 Mizuhopecten yessoensis
CCCCCAAAGCTCCAAGCATTATCCCCATCGAGGCGATATTGGAGAAACCACACAGAGCATAGGTCGATATGACGACGGCTCGATCCTGTAAGCACACAGAAGATTTATGAAGGAATTTTTATAAAATTATTCACATAGGTACCTACATTAATGTCCACTCAAATGAGAATTATTCATTTTAAATGAAAATGTCCATAACCTAGTAGAGGGAATAGTTCGTCATGGTTTACAAGTCGAAAGTGTAAGTTACAAAGAATTGTTTACGCATCTTCTTCCTTTTGTGTTTCCCAAAAGGTTTCAGGACACTTTAAACATGCATTTTCATTAATTTAGCCTTTACTTTCTAACTAAACGAAATCGCCGTATGGCGCATTGAC
>NW_018451767.1:0-377 GCF_002113885.1 Mizuhopecten yessoensis
TGGATCTATAACTATAGTGTTATACTGTAGAGCCTATTTGTTGCAGTTGTCCTGTGTAAAACAGTTGTTTATAAAAGAATGTATATCAGTAGATTAACACTGTTTCCCTGACAACCACTCAATGTTTCCTAACTCCCGACTCGTTGGAAAAACCTGGTAGGAGTTGATGTACAATTTTGGTTACCGACTAGTGGGTTACCCTTTGGAAATAATATCATTCGTCAACCTGTGAATTATGACGTCATGTAAAAATGTTTTGGAAACAGAAATAATGCAGTTCCAAGTAAAACTATTTTTTGTTGAGATTTGATATGAATATGAATGAAGAAAAAAACCTACTGATAATTAGCCATCATGTTCATCCAACTCTCATTAAT
>NW_018451768.1:0-377 GCF_002113885.1 Mizuhopecten yessoensis
GTATACTGTACGTTTTCCCCCTCTGTCTAGGCCACGAGGTAAACATGTATGTTGTACCTTCTCCAATCTGTCTAGGTCACGAGGTAAACAGGTATACTGTACGTTTTCCTCTCTGTCTAGGCCACGAAATAAACAGGAATGCTGTACGTTTTCCCCTCTGTCTAGGCCACGAGGTAAACAAGTATGTTGTACGTTTTCCTCTCTGTCTAGGCCACGCGGTAAACAGGTATGCTGTACGTGTTCCCCCTCTGTCTAGGTCACGTGGTAAACAAGTATACTGTACGTTTTCCCCTCTGCCTAGGTCACGAGGTAAACAGGTATGTTGTACGTTCTCCCACTCTGTCTAGGTCACGAGGTAAACAGGTATGCTGTACGTT
>NW_018451769.1:0-377 GCF_002113885.1 Mizuhopecten yessoensis
TTGCAAAATAATTTAATTCTTGTTTTTCACAATATTATGGCATTCAAAAAGTCCCACATCATTGAAGGGATGGAACATGATTTGTTTTTTACATTTTGCCATGCAGGTCGTAAATGTTAAAAAACGAAAATTGGGGGTAGGGGTAGTATTGATCTCATAACATTAATTTAGGACCATCTAGGTCAATATAGTATATGTCACTATGAAGATATAACGTCACACTAGCATTCAATATAAAATTATTTACCATATTTGATATAATTGAGACGTCATAATTGTCTCCCCTGTTTATAAAAGTCACTATTTCCCAATGTATTGGGTGGATTTTTTTCAGCAATCAGTAGTTAAAGTATGTCAATATTTGAATTCATTTGTTA
>NW_018451770.1:0-377 GCF_002113885.1 Mizuhopecten yessoensis
TGAAATTTACCCATACAGTAAATGATTTGACACTTGATGGAGTGTTGTGATAATCTGTATTGTGAGTAAATGATTTGAATTTTTTTTATATTTCATTTCGCACCAATGGGCTTCCGTACAAGTTGTTTGTTTTGTTAGAGTTATATTAACCGTACGTTACCTTACCATACGTAGGTAAGATATGACTGGAGCATAGAAGTACAGCGGTATAATTACAAAGAAATCATTGAGTAAAGCACATAGGGGCATTCTAAATGGATAGAGACAAAGGGGGAGAGGAGGGGGATTATTTATAAGATGGAATTCTTAAGATCACATAATGAGTTTGAGTCGAATAGAGAACATGTGATTTAACAACCTAATTAATCGTGCCCATC
>NW_018451771.1:0-377 GCF_002113885.1 Mizuhopecten yessoensis
TTAACTGAAAGGTGCAATCACTTAACTGAAAGGTGCAATCACTTACAATATTTGTTTGTTATAATAATACTTACATGTCTGTTAAGGATATTCCTCTATTACCACAGGTTACAGAAAATTGACTGTATGTACAGGTGTTTTAATGCTATGTCTGATGGTGTATTACTACAGATCTCCCGTACTTCATGCAGGTAGGTCTATATTACTCAGTTCAGTTAGGTAAACATCTCTTCAATTACAAAATTTTTCTTGAAATTTTGATGAGAATATTTTTTCACCTGTACTCTCTACGCTTTTGCATTATTGTTTCAAGTTTTCAAGGATTCAAACATTAAAATAATTTTTAAAATTGATAATTTGTAGTAGCAAAAAAAAAA
>NW_018451772.1:0-377 GCF_002113885.1 Mizuhopecten yessoensis
AATTGTTTTATTTGGTAAATTGTACAAGTAGAATTACACTTTTACTACCTATTCAACTACACAAAGATAAAGAATGCGTTTTATTATTATTTTGTTAAATCAGATGTTATTTTTTCAAAATGGCGAATTACTTTACAGGAAGTGATGATAGATGAAGAAATTTTAAAATAGTGTTGCTTACCGGTATATAAATCTGTCTCCGAAAATATTTAAACATTGACTTCACACTATTACGCAATCTCAACTGGTGCAATATACATAATATGCTCGCACAACATGTGTAACTTATGTTATTTCATTACAACTGGCGTTACCGTCACAGTTTTTGATCTGTTGCTCATTGTACTGGTTGTCTGATATTTCAGTGTTAAATATTT
>NW_018451773.1:0-377 GCF_002113885.1 Mizuhopecten yessoensis
CTACTGCCCTAACCCCTGTAACTACTGCCCTAACCCCTGTAACTATTGTCCTAACCCCTGTAACCATCTTAAATTACACAAATTCATTTCTTAAAATTCAGTTAGGGTTAGGGTTAGGGGTAGGGTAACCCTAACCCTAACCCTAAGGTGGGAACAGTCACTTTAACAGGTCTCATTTTAACCTGAAACTACAGAATATAGTCACTTCAAGCTAATAACAGTCACTTTAAATTTGAGGAATTCTAGACTAATTTCTTGATATATAATATAATACCATGTACAATAAAAAGTTCATTAAGTTTTTAATAAAGGTTAAACTGTAGTGGTACCGTATTATGATTGTACGTGACCAGGTGTGTGGCTCATGAGCCACCCCT
>NW_018451774.1:0-377 GCF_002113885.1 Mizuhopecten yessoensis
ATTTTGTTTACGATTAATTTCATTCTACTCCATTGACTTATGAATTGTTTATTTCCTGAAAGGGTCTTGGAGAGTGACGCATTATTATTCCTACTCGTGTAACAGCAGGCATGTGGTTTATTCCGTATTCCATGCAACTTTTTACAGTTTTGATTTTGATTTAATGGTAATTTCGTCATTGTTTATATATGGATATAATATGCAAAGAAAGGAATTGATCGCTGCGTAACAGTTCGGACAAAGTTTCTAGCACAAATTCATATCTGTTCCCTTCATTATTATGTTTTATAATAAAAAGAAATATAACAAGTCGGATCACCTTTTCAATTATCCAGGATGTGATCCTGGTTATCACGGCAGTGATTGTTATCAGACAT
>NW_018451775.1:0-377 GCF_002113885.1 Mizuhopecten yessoensis
CTGCGTTTACGTCAGTTCATGTCAGAAATAAGGAGGACAGTGTTGGAAATCATCCATTGGTAAAGGGATTTATGAAGGGTGTGTTTAGTAATAGACCAGCTTTACCCAAATATTCCACAACATGGAATGTGTCAACGGTTTTGAGATATCTGAAGACTCTCAGTGTAAATAATGAACTTACGCTACTGCAATTGTCAAGTAAAACAGTTATGTTGTTAGCATTGGTTACTGGGCAAAGAGGACAGTCCTTACATAGTTTACACACAACAGACTTGAAATTTATGGAGGATAGACTTAACATCTCTTTTTCGGCAAGTCTCAAAACCTCTAGGCCAGGACACCATCAAAGTGATATTCAGGTGAAGAGGTTCAATGAA
>NW_018451776.1:0-377 GCF_002113885.1 Mizuhopecten yessoensis
AAAAATGTCACATACTATACCAAGACAGAGTATATTATGAAACAAAATACAAGTAACAGTATTTACACAAACAAACTGCTATGACTACTAAACTACATATGTGGCATGAATGAATTCTAGCATACCATGCTGTTGTATGTTTAAAACGATAGTATACTGATGAATTACGACAAAGAGGAGATTCTTCGTTAGTGAGGAACAACCAGTTTGTCTGTTTTTAAATGTAATATTCGGGTACATATTCTGGCGGATCTGACAATGTTTATGTTGGCCTTGCAAGGCTTTGTCAAGGCTCGCCTGGAAGTTGCAACAAATTACAAGGTTTTACTTATTTCATAAATGAACAACGCTGGTTCAATCGTTCCAATCGTTTGGAT
>NW_018451777.1:0-377 GCF_002113885.1 Mizuhopecten yessoensis
CTAGTGGTGTCCTGTTGATCCCTACCCACCCACTAGTGGTGTCCTTTTGATGATCCCTACCCACCCACTAGTGGTGTCCTTTTGAATACCATGTGTATTTCTATCACAAGACAGAAAAGGCTGACATTACCTGCTATACTCCTGAAATAAACAAAAACCTATACATTTTAATGACCACTTTGTTATTGAGATATAAACTCAAAGTGGATACATTTGATATATAAATAGAAAAGGAACTTATTATATTCATGGTACAGACATGAGACCCACAGGCAGTAACTCACGCAACAACGCATGCTTTTCTTATTTTAAACATGTTTTATTTGTCAGCGATAATATAAGTATATAATATAAGTATACAGTATATAATATAAGTA
>NW_018451778.1:0-377 GCF_002113885.1 Mizuhopecten yessoensis
CTAGGCCTGTCTGTTCTTCAGAAGAAGTTGTTTAAAGGAAAAGTTTACAGACGAGGACGGACGACGGACGACGGACGGACGACGGACGCCGCACCGTGACATAAGCTCCTTTGCCCTTCGGGCAGGTGAGCTAACAACATATATGGTACATATCACAACTATTTCATACATACCTCCACATGTGCTAAAGTAGTGTATTGGTGTCACTTCCTCTTGCAAATATATCCACACTTTTATCATAAACTTCCAAATGGAAAATAATGCTCCTTCTCCTTACAAAACTCCAGCAGTGATCAGTAATGGCCACTTTGCAGGTTCAAAACTTTGAATGCAGAAACTGACCAATCACTGACCAGGATACTGGACTGGCTGCTGTG
>NW_018451779.1:0-377 GCF_002113885.1 Mizuhopecten yessoensis
TTTTTTTTCTTTTCAATATCATACATATCTTTTTAAAACCGATATTACAACTGAGATGTTAATTTTCAAGTATTAATCCTAATACAGTTTCAACCATGGTGATAATGCATTAAACTTCACTGAAGGATACAGGTCTTGGTTTGGATAACGTAGCAGACAATCTAACACCTTCTCTGAAATGTAATTACTTGTTTATAGTATTATTTAAGAAATAGCCAACATAGATGCAATTATTGTGGTGGAATATGTATCGAGAGTGAAAACCGTTGGATTTTTTTTATCGAAGGCAGCTTTGGCATGTGTTCCCTTTTAAAGTAATTTTCGAATTCTGGGTTATATGTTATTATACCTATTCTATCACATGTAAATGTACATGA
>NW_018451780.1:0-377 GCF_002113885.1 Mizuhopecten yessoensis
CTCTCACAAACAAATGACGTAACAATCAATACTTGCTCACAAGACGGAATAGATTAATGAAGCGCTAGATATTCTCGTTAACAAGGCCTGCCACTCATTATTAGAATGCACATTTATGATTATTCTCGAGTTCTGTAAATATGTTGTCTATTATTCGTAACAAGTAATATCATTTCATAATTTCATACATACAAACAACAAACAAGACAATCTGCTACCGTCCACGTGTATTTATTGTTTTGAACTTGCATTGCTGCTGATATTGTGTTATATCTCCTTCTTAACTGTAGCTAGTTGGTCTCTAAATTTGAAATGAGAATCGTTTTTTAAATGTGTCCTAAACTCCTGGGAAGCATGTACATATGTACAGTTGGGAG
>NW_018451781.1:0-377 GCF_002113885.1 Mizuhopecten yessoensis
AAGACTTTGTTTTTATTCTTTCAACATTAGTACCTTTGATGGGTCTAAAATGATCAAGATGTCATATGGAGGAGCTGATGTTATCTGTGTTAGTATTATGTATTCACCCATTTAATGTTTCCATACGTGCTTCGCTACTTCGTTTTGCTTTTTGAATTGCTGATTGGTTCGGAAAAGGTATACCTGTAGAATCTTAGCGCTTTTTTATAAGGATTTATGTAAAAAAAAAGTACATTTCATGTACTGAAACGAAAATAATAAAACAAATCACCGTGTTTATTCATATTTACGGGCATAAACTGAGAGAATTATTTGATAGTTGATATATAGATTGTTATTTATCATGAAAAGACTATTTGTAATTATAATTTTACAAT
>NW_018451782.1:0-377 GCF_002113885.1 Mizuhopecten yessoensis
ACAGATACGCAAGACACTTACTGACAGACACGTAACAGACATTCAGACAGATACGCAAGAACCGTACTGACAGACACGTAACAGATATACGGATAATAACTGGTGTACAGACAGTTAAACAAAAACTGACAAACACAAATGACGTATAAACAGATACAAAAATGACGTATAAACAGATACACAACTGACGTACAGACAGATGTGCAACATACATACAAAAACGTAACAGACATACAGGAAGAAACACAACAACTGACATACAGACATGTATACAACGACTGACGTACAGACATGTACACAACAACAGACATACAGACATGTACACAACGACTGACGTACATACATGTTCACAACAACTGACGTACAGACATGTACAC
>NW_018451783.1:0-377 GCF_002113885.1 Mizuhopecten yessoensis
AACTGTTTTAAATACACGTGTGCTGTTTGTTACCTGTGTCGCCTGCATGACACGTTTTGGTAACAACCCAGACCATTTGCACTTGAAAATACCACCATTAGCGCCACCTATTGATGTTTCTCATACCAAAGAGAAAATAATTACATCCCAATTCCTACCGTCAAGCGGTTGAAATTATATTTCTAGTTTCGATACATAATAGACGCTATTTTATTATGCTCATTAGCGTGTCTCTCTACCTCGGTTATCAGTTTGAGAACATTACATTTATTAGATTTGACATGGATTTACATGAAGCAGAAGACGCTTACACTTCCTGATCGCCTGGTCTTATTCTCCTTGTACTGTTTTAATGGTGTTAATATATATATATATAT
>NW_018451784.1:0-377 GCF_002113885.1 Mizuhopecten yessoensis
TAGATACATCTAGATACACTATCACCTAGATACATCTAGATACACTATAACCTAGATACATCGAGATACACTATCATCTAGATACATCTAGATACACTTTAACCGAGATACATCTAGATACTCTATAACCTAGATACATATAGATACACTATCACCTAGATACATCTAGATATACTATAACATAGATACATCTAGATACATCACTATCCAGATAATCTAGATACTCTAAAAACTAGATACATCGAGATACACTATAACCTAGATACATATAGATACATTATAACCAAGATACATATAGATACACTATCACCTAGATACATCTAGATACACCACTACCCAGATACATCTAGATACACTATATCCTAGATACATCTAGA
>NW_018451785.1:0-377 GCF_002113885.1 Mizuhopecten yessoensis
ATGTCAATTGTGGATTTACAATGTTACCCATGTCAATAGAGTATTGACAATGTAACCCATGTCAATGGAGGTTTTACAAAAGATAACCCATGTCAATGGAGTATTTACAATGTAACCCAGGTCAATGGAGGATTTACATTGTAATTCATGTCAAGGGAGTATTTACAGTGTAATTAATGTCAAGAGAGTATTTACAGTGTAATTCATGACAATGGAGGATTAACATTGTAACCCATGACAATGGATGATTTACAATGTTACCAATGTCAATGGAGGATTTACAATGAAACCCATGTCAATGGTGGATTTACATTATAATTCATGTCAATGAAGGTTTTACATTGTAATTCATGTCAATG
The DNA here is from genome assembly GCF_002113885.1 of Mizuhopecten yessoensis. Taxonomy (NCBI): domain Eukaryota; kingdom Metazoa; phylum Mollusca; class Bivalvia; order Pectinida; family Pectinidae; genus Mizuhopecten; species Mizuhopecten yessoensis. The sequence continues at coordinate 360 of NW_018451785.1, forward strand.
GAGGTTTTACAAAAAAAA
>NW_018451786.1:0-377 GCF_002113885.1 Mizuhopecten yessoensis
GTAGACTCAGGTGACCGTTAAGGCCCATGGGCCTCTTGTTGTTTTTCATTTCCAGTAAGACCTATCCCAGAAGTAATTCAGATGGGAAACACTCTGTGATGTCTCACTTGAAATAAACTTTTTCCAACTCGAATATTAAATATTATATTAGAACCAATCACCCCATTTAAAAATTACTATCTTTATATGTGCTCATATAACTTCCCCTTCCTGTATATCAGTAAGTGGAAAAGCTCTAACGAAAATTAAAACATCCAGGTTTTTTTTCCAACACAAAGCTTTTGTAATTTCTTAGCTTTTTCCTTTAAGATGATGATCAAGGTTAGAATTCCTCCCCTTTTTAGGTCACCTGAGCTTTAGCTCAAGTGACCTATTGC
>NW_018451787.1:0-377 GCF_002113885.1 Mizuhopecten yessoensis
GGAAATATATTCCATTTAATAAACATTATTGTGAATCTTATGACACATTTTTAAATATGTTATCACTGGTCGATAACGTTGTTTTAGCTTAGATAATTGATGATTCATCGAGTTTGAACTGAACAGAGTTGCATACAAGCATAAATTTAAAAAATGCATTTAATGTCTTAAATTTCATCGTTTTTATTGACGCTAGATTTGGGACTTACCTAGTAATTTATTCCACGTGCCATTTTATTAAAATGAGTCATATCACAATGACAGGCTCATCTGTGAAAAGTTATGATATATGTTGTCTCCGTCAATGAATTTGCGACACATTTAAATAGTTCATATATATATATGTTGATATGGTCTGGTCCCTGAATACGAACTTA
>NW_018451788.1:0-378 GCF_002113885.1 Mizuhopecten yessoensis
AAAGGTCTTGTTGTCTGGATTAGTCTCGCGTCCCCTCCCAGACTTGGGTCCCTATGAATAAAGGTCTTGTTGTCTGGCTTAGTTTCACGTCCCCTTCCAGACTTACGTCCCTATCAATATTGGTCTGGTTATCTTGATTAGTCTCACGTCCCTTCCCAGTCTCCCGTCCCTATCAATATTGGTCTTGTTGTCTGGATTAGTATCGCGTACTTTCCCAGTCTCACGTCCCTATCCATATTGGTCTTGTTATCTGGATGAGTCTCACGTCCCTTCCCGGTCTCCCGTCTCTATCAATAAAGGCCTTGTTATATGGATAAGTCTCCAGTCCCAATAAATATAGGTCTTGTTATCTCGATTAGACTCGCATCTCTACCCTGA
>NW_018451789.1:0-378 GCF_002113885.1 Mizuhopecten yessoensis
TTTAAATAATTTAAATAACATTTCAGATGCTGTGATTGAGTTTATATTAGACGATCAATTATTTCTGGAAACATTACTTTTGCAAATTAGAGGTAAAAGTATATCTTATTCATCCTTTAGGAAAAAACAACAAAATGTAGGGAAGACAATCTTAAGAAGACAATTCAGGCAATTGAAGAACAAGATGAAATAGATATTGTTGATTTAGAAGTAAAAAAAAAGAATTAAAAGAAATTAGGGAACATAAGATTAAAGGTAGTATAGTGAGATCTCGTGCTAAATGGATAGAAGAGGGGGAGAAGCCTACAAGCTATTTTTTCAGTCTGGAAAATTGAAATTTTACCTCTAAAGTTATACCTAAATTACAATTAGATAATG
>NW_018451790.1:0-378 GCF_002113885.1 Mizuhopecten yessoensis
ATGGACGAACGTTGTGCGATAACAATCGTGGTTGGTGTAAATTGAATAATGCCTTTACGATATATACGGTTTCGTGTTTAAACATATAAACCTTGATTTTTACGTATGTTTCTATATTCTACCTACACCTATAAACTTATCTTTATATCTATACTTTCTTAAATTTAGAAATCGTGTTTGGGGTATTCTTTAAACGACCTTAATCGACACCTGTGAAATCACAACACAGTCCCGTATACAGGTTAACATAGCCACTAGCCGTCTACATGTACCTGGACGGTAGATATATAGTTTTCCCCCGCCTGGGGCGCTTACTTATTTCGTCGGGTAGGTCCAGGAGTGTGAAAACACAGGTGAAGGGGAGCTATAGGCAAACCG
>NW_018451791.1:0-378 GCF_002113885.1 Mizuhopecten yessoensis
TTATCATGTTGCCGGTAAACTGCAATATTTACAATAATGACAAATATTCGAACAACCAATATAGCGACAAAATACAAACAGTGATAGGTAGCCATACCTGACAAATTCTGTTATTTGAAGCGGAAAACGTTTTTTTGATGTTAGAATGTACGATAAATATGGACATCAAAATTTAAGCCTCGTACACACAATTGCGTGGATTGGTCAGATTTGAATTACACAACTTTAATGATTAATACAATTTTAATGCTCTTACAACGTAATGTAATATTCAGATAGTATTAATAAAATACATTATCCGATTTCTAGTAAAAAAGATGTTTTTCGTTCAATACCAGTTTGACGTTTTTGCTCCAATTGATTATTGCATTAGCATCA
>NW_018451792.1:0-378 GCF_002113885.1 Mizuhopecten yessoensis
CGTCGTTGTAGTTTTACCAATGCGTAGTTATAGTTTTACCAATGCCTCGTTATAGTTTTATCAATGCGTAGTTACAATTTTACCAATGCGTAGTTATAGTTTTGAGCAATGCGTAGTTATAGTTTTACCAATGCGTAGTTATAGTTTTATCAATGCGTCGTTGTAGTTTTACCAATGCGTCGTTGTAGTTTTACCAATGCGTACTTATAGTTTTACCAATGTGTAGNATTTGAGCAATGCGAAATTATAGTTTTACCAATGCGTCGTTACGATTTTGAGCAATGCGTAGTTATAGTTTTGAGCAATGCGTAATTATAGTTTTACCAATGCGTAGTTACGATTTTGAGCAATGCGTAGTTATAGTTTTACCAATGCGTC
>NW_018451793.1:0-378 GCF_002113885.1 Mizuhopecten yessoensis
ACTGGAGATAACCTACCGTATAGCGCATGTACATGGTCACTGGTTGATTTGAACTGGAGATAACCTACCATATAGCGCATGTACATGGTTACTGGTGGATCTCTACTGGAGATAACCTACCATATAGCGCATGTACATATATGTTTACTGGTGCATCTGTACTGGAGTTAACCTACCATATAGCGCATGTACATGGTTACTGGTGGATATGTACTGGAGATAACCTACCGTATAGCGCATGTTCATGGTTACTATTGGATCTGTACTGGATTTAACCTACCATATAGCGCATGTACATGATTACTGCTGGATCTGTACAGGAGATAATCTACCATATAGCGCATGTACTTATATGGTTACTGGTGGATCTGTACTGGA
>NW_018451794.1:0-378 GCF_002113885.1 Mizuhopecten yessoensis
GAAAGTGGTAAACTTTTTATATACTCTGTATACAACTTTGTACACTACGTGCACACCACTTTTTCTTTACTATGTACAGACATTTAACATTCTCTATATACTCTGTTTGTCACTTATTTATACTCTGAATACAACTCTCTGTATACTATTTATACCACCCTATATGCTCTGTATACCATTCATAATATACTATGTAGGCCAATTGTTTATACCCTGTATACCGCTCTTTATATACTATGTTACAAGACCAATCCTTATATACCCTGTATATCACTGTTTATAAGCTGTATACCACTCCTTATATACTGTGTATACAACTCCTTATATTATGTATAAACCGCTCTATATGCTGTGTTTACTGCTTCTTACATACCCTGT
>NW_018451795.1:0-378 GCF_002113885.1 Mizuhopecten yessoensis
CACACAAGATGGAACAAAGGTATGTACATCATAATGGTCATACAATATGAAACAAAGATTTGTACATCATAATGGTCACACAACATGGAACAAAGATATGTACATCATAATTGTTACACAACATAGAACAAAGATAAGTACATCATAATGGTCAGAGAAGATGGAACAAAGATATGCATGTCCTAATAGTAACACAATTTGGAACAAAGATTTGTATGCTATAAATATCACACAACATAGAACAAAGATATGTATGTTATAAATGTAACACAACATGGAACAAAGATATGTATGTTATAAATGTCACACANAGAACAAAGACATTTATGTTAAATAAATGTCACACAACATGGAACAAAAATATGTAGGTCATAATGG
>NW_018451796.1:0-378 GCF_002113885.1 Mizuhopecten yessoensis
TGATATGGAGGTTGATGGTTTTATTATGCTCCATATCTGTTTGTATTTGTATGATATGGAGGTTGATGGTTTTATTATGCTCCATATCTGTTTGTGTTATATGGAGGTCGATGTATATTATTATGCTCCATATCTTTTTGTATTTGTGAGATATGGAGATCGTTGTTTATTATTATGCTCCATATCTTTTTGTATTTGTGTGATATGGAGGTTGATGGTTTTGTTATGCTCCATATCTGTTTGTATTTGTGTGATATGGAGGTCGATGTNTATATTATTACGCTCTATATTTATTGTATTTTTGCGATAGGGAGGTCGATGTATATTACTATCCTCCATATCTTTTTGTATTTGTGTGATATGGAGGTCGATGTATAT
>NW_018451797.1:0-378 GCF_002113885.1 Mizuhopecten yessoensis
GTCATGGCCCTTTGATATGGTCACCTGTCGTATTGTAACAGTCACTTGTCGTATTGTAACGGTCACCTGTCGTATTGTAACGGTCACCTGTCGTATTGTAACGGTCATGGCCCTTTCATTTCGCTAACAACAATCACTATATTGATACAATAGAACAATAATTAGCGACCATCATTCTGGTGTAGCAATCATCAAAATATTGACATACACCATAGTGTTTTTACCTCCAGATCGACATATGATGACACCGAAAATATTGAAATTGTGAAATGTGTACCTCATGACTTGCCGTCAATAATTACTGATCGGTGTTTGGTGAACCAGCATTGCCCCTTAAGGCAATGGATAGCCAAACAGTTGTTGTTAAAATGATTAATA
>NW_018451798.1:0-378 GCF_002113885.1 Mizuhopecten yessoensis
ACATACCAACTTATATTCCATTGTCCCGTGTCGATCACAACATTACATCAATTGAGATACCAACTTATATTCCATTGTCTCGTTTTGATCACAACATTATATCAATTGACATACCAGCTTATATTCCATTGTCCCGTGTCAATCACAACATTATATCAATTGACGTACCAACTTATATTCCATTGTCCCGTGTCGATCACAACATTATATCAATTGACATACCAACTTATATTCCATTGTCTCGTGTCGATCACAACATTATATCAATTGAGATACCAACTTATATTCCATCGTCTCGTTTTGATCACAACATTTTATCAATTGACATACCATCTTATATTACATTGTCTCGTTTTGATCACAACATTATATCAATTG
>NW_018451799.1:0-378 GCF_002113885.1 Mizuhopecten yessoensis
ATAGTTAGTTGGAACGACTGATCAATTTACATATTCCACTCAACAGTAAGCCAGACTGATTTACTTATCAATTAAAAAATATAACAATATCAATTAGTTTCAAGTACATGTATCATTATGCTGTAAGTTTTGTCCTGAAAATCTGTTTTTGCTCCTTTTTTGACGTATCAAAATGATGAGTTATCGAGCACGTACGTTCATATGTGATACCAACTTAGAATAAAAGATTGTCTACACATTTTTAGCTCACCTGGTCTGAAGGACCAAGGTGAGCTTATGCCATACCGTTGCGTCCGTCGTCCGTCCGTCGTCCATCTGTCTGTCCGTCCGTCTGTCCGTCAACAATTTCTTTTAAACGACTTCTTCTTCTTAACCACT
>NW_018451800.1:0-378 GCF_002113885.1 Mizuhopecten yessoensis
GTGCTGCTACACTCTGTGGGGCCCAGATAATTCGAAGAATTACCAGTCCCCATCACAACAGAGGACCCAAAAGGATTCTCATTCATGACTCTATCCCCACCAACAGACGCTCCAGGACTGACTAAATAGTCAGAGACTGGAGGAGGGCCCACCCTTTCCAGAGATGAACTAACACCAATGGAAGGGGGGCCAACCTCCTTGGCAACAGGATAGCCAACACCTGTGCTCTCTAGGCTAGAGCCAGCCAAGGACTGGATAGTCTTGGGACCCAGCAGGGCCTCTGCCAACGAGGTACATGCCAAAGGACTCTCCGTGGGGTCGTCGGTACTACCTGAGGAGGACCTAGCCTTGTCCTTCCTCTTACCCCGTTTGTCAGAC
>NW_018451801.1:0-378 GCF_002113885.1 Mizuhopecten yessoensis
GGTGTAGCTTGCCCACCTCAGTGGTGTAGCCTGCCCACCTCAGTGATGTAGCCTGTCCACCTCAGTGTTGTAGCCTGCCCACCTCAGTATTGTAGCCAACCAAGCTCAATGTTGTAGCCTGCCCCCCTCAGTATTGTAGCCAACCACCCCCAATGTTGTAGCCTGCCCACATCAGTATTGTAGCCAACCAACCGCAGTGTTGGAGCCTGCCCACCTCAGTGTTGTAGCTTGCCCACTTCAGTGTTGTAGCCTGCCCACCTCAGTATTGTAGCCAACCAACCTCAGTGTGTAGCCTGTCTACCTCATTATTGTAGCTTGGCCACCTCAGTGTTATAGCTTGCCTAATTCAGTGTTGTAGCCTGCCCACCTCAGTGTTGT
>NW_018451802.1:0-378 GCF_002113885.1 Mizuhopecten yessoensis
TTATGAGACTGACGGGCAAATAATTTAACAGTTTGTATATGTTATAAGGTAATGAGTTTGTCCCTTTTTTATTGAAATAGGAGTAAAGTAATAATATTTGATATTCGGCTTAATGTCTCCCAAAGCATTCAGTATTTCAAATCATCTCTCAAAAGGAAATACAATAGTTAGAAAGTAAATATTCATCGTGCCTTGGTAAACACGTATATGCACTACCATGTTGTTTTGTGATCTGAATAGGGGGAACCTTTCTGGCAGGTAACAAGTTTAACTGGCGGTTCTGCGTGCTCTATAAAGGACGTCCATTTTATTTTTGAACCAATTGTATGCTTTGTATTGCATACATATAAAGAATAAGGATGGATTGACACACATTCA
>NW_018451803.1:0-378 GCF_002113885.1 Mizuhopecten yessoensis
GGTAGACTGAGATACAAAGAAGTAGACTAAGATACAAAGAAGTAGGCTGAGATACAAAGATGTAGACTGAGATGCAAAGAAGTAGACTGAGATGCAAAGAAGTAGACTGAGATGCAAAGAAGTAGACTGAGATGCAAAGAAGTAGACTGAGATACAAAGAAGTAGACTAAGATACAAAGAAGTAGGCTGAGATACAAAGATGTAGTCTGAGATGCAAAGAAGTAGACTGAGATGCAAAGAAGTAGACTGAGATACAAAGAAGTAGACTGAGATACAAAGAGGTAGACTGAGATACAAAGAAGTATACTGAGACACAAAGAAGTAGACTGAGAAACAAAGAAGTAGACTGAGATACAAAAAGAAGACTGAGATACAAAG
>NW_018451804.1:0-378 GCF_002113885.1 Mizuhopecten yessoensis
CAATTGCTGAGTATAAAGAGAAGAATGCACATTTGTTTCCAGGATTGCTATAGGGTCTTGCCCCACCCTTGCAGACTTAACTCCTGGGTCATAACCTTGAAACGGTTGAGATCCCCACCCCAAAACTATATATACAAATGCTGGGCATAAAAAGACGAATGCAGTCATGATATCAGAATAGACCCTGGGGTCTGGCCGAACCCTTAGGGACCTAGTTTGTTAGTCACAGCTTGGAAACAGTTGAGAGCCCCACCCTATAACGGTATATACAATTGCTGAATATAAAGAGATGATTGCACATATGCTTCCACGATGGCCTTGGGGACTGCCCCTCCCTTTGAGACTTAACCCCTGGGTCATAACTTCGAAATGGTTTAG
>NW_018451805.1:0-378 GCF_002113885.1 Mizuhopecten yessoensis
ATATGTATGGTAGTGATATGTATGGTAGTGATATGTATGGTAATGCCATGTATGGTAGTGACATGTATGGTGGTGACATGTATGGTAGTGATATGTATGGTAGTGATATGTATGGTAGTGACATGTTTGGTGGTTATATGTATGGTAGTGATATGGATGGTAGTGATATGTATGGTAGTGATATGGATGGTAGTGATATGTATGGTAGTGATATGTATGGTAGTGATATGTATGGTANGGTAGTGATATGTATGGTAGTTATATGTATGGTAGTGATATGTATGGTAGTTATATGGATGGTAGTTATATGTATGGTAGTGATATGTATGGTATTGATATGGATGGTAATGATATGTATGGTAGTGATATGAATGGTTG
>NW_018451806.1:0-378 GCF_002113885.1 Mizuhopecten yessoensis
TGAGGTCCTGTTGTGGTTTCGTAACGGTCATACGGTATCACATATTAGCTCTAAGTGTCAGGAACAGGCCAGGTTAAACTCCGGTCACTCATCAAATTGTTATTTACCTGTTCTGTTACCTTGGAGATAAACCCATTCTTGACAGTCTAACGGTCACTGTAATGCTGTGTAACAAGCATTGTAGAATTATACTAAATCTTAACTTTTGTGATGAGAAATTACAGTAATATCAGAGACGTAATATATACAGTGTACATTATTGCATACGAGCTTTCCTTGTATTGTCATTCCGTAATATTGATTTACAAATTTTACCAAATCGCACAGTTGTGCGGAGAGAAGCGCACAACGGTGCAAACGATTGTTAAATCGCACAGT
>NW_018451807.1:0-378 GCF_002113885.1 Mizuhopecten yessoensis
GAACCCACATGAAAAATGTTATTTAATTAACTCTTTGTATTTTATCGGTTTTTAACGTTAATGTTATATGCCATTTCTCAAAAATGCAAAACAGGTCAATTTCCACTTCATGTGTATCCCTACATCGGCGACGGTAACCCGGTCAGCCACACCCGCGTATAAAAATAGTTCTTAATAAAATCTGAACCCACATCATAAATGTTATTCAATTAACTTTGTATTTTATTGTTTTTTAACGTTAATTTTTATATGCCATTTCTCAAAAATGCAAAACAGGTCTAGAAATGCAATTGTGAAATTACACCCATAAAAAATGCTGGTTTTCAGAAACGGCTATCTCAAAACTGCAAAACAGGGATAAAAATGCAATTTTTAGAT
>NW_018451808.1:0-378 GCF_002113885.1 Mizuhopecten yessoensis
ATAGTTAATTTTAACTGAGGCAAAATGAAATTGATAAGATTTTGTGAGTGGCTTCGCTATTTAAATTTCCCATTATGACGTAATGCAATTGTATTCGCCGCAAGGACAATAGTACACTGAGAACGGTGTATGCTTCAATTTAAGGTATGTTAAGGCATTAACTGTTTTCAATTGGCATTCATAGGCAATATCAGAATACCAACTGGACGGAGACAAAACCGATGAAGCGCGTTGCTAAATGTTTAATAATGTTTAATAAGCGCATTGCGCTTCATGTTCGAATACCCACTGAAAGCAGTTCAATATTTATTATATGTACAATTTTTAGAATCTGTTTACTATGGTGGCATATTTCTGCCATCCACTTGCGACTTACGA
>NW_018451809.1:0-378 GCF_002113885.1 Mizuhopecten yessoensis
CTGAGTGCATCATTAGGGGCCTACATATTCAGGTGTAGGTATTTATTGAGTGAATCATTAGAGCCCTACATATTCAGGTGTAGGTATTTACTGAGTGAATCATTAGGGGCCTACATATTCAGGTGTAGGTATTTACTGAGTGAATCATTAGGGGCCNCATATTCAGGTGTAGGTATTTACTGAGTGTATCATTAGGGGCCTACATATTCAGGTGTAGGTATTTACTGAGTGAATTATTAGGGGCCTACATATTCAGGTGTAGGTATTTACTGAGTGAATCATTAGGAACCTACATATTCAGGTGTAGGTATTTATTGAGTGAATCATTAGGGCCCTACATATTCAGGTGTAGGTATTTACTGAGTGAATCATTAGGAG
>NW_018451810.1:0-378 GCF_002113885.1 Mizuhopecten yessoensis
TCATATATTAACACCATTTTAACAACACATATATCCCGGGGGCCTATGTAGCCAGGGGACTCCAAATCACTTAGAAACCTGGGATATGTATACTTTCTTTTTCTGTGATGATTATTACTGTTTTATTATTAATATATGTGATTATCTCCCTTTACTTGTAATATAATATGTTATTATTATTTTTACATATGTTTGTCGCAATAATAGCTCTCAAGAGCTAATGTTCCTTGTTTACCTGTATGCGACGTTAAATAAAGTTTCTTGTATCTTGTATCTTGAATATAACAACTAATTCAAAAAACTCGATGAGGCCAGAAATGACCCTTAACGACTCTAGTCCTTTGTTGCTGGTTCTGCTGACTGTAACCTAGTGACGCC
>NW_018451811.1:0-378 GCF_002113885.1 Mizuhopecten yessoensis
TATAGAGTTTCAAACTTTTTTAAGGATTAAGTCCTGAACCAATTAAGTTACACTGCATAACTGATGCATAACTTCATCCAGCTCTGGACGACCTGGACAGAATTTATCTATAAATATACCGACATTTGTAGTACTAGTTGTCTCCTGTACTTTGTTTGGCCCAAGATACCACTTCCGTTTTGAATAAGTATAGGCATTTGTTCTTTCATTAAAAACAATAGCAACAGATTTTGATGCATTGTACTTAAATCTCCATTTACAGCTGTATAAATAACATATATACACCAAATTATCCAAGTCGCTTTTGTAAAGTGAAAGTAGGACAATAAGTACCATCCGCCTGAGTAGGACAGGTTACGTTAATGTCATGGACAGAAA
>NW_018451812.1:0-378 GCF_002113885.1 Mizuhopecten yessoensis
GGAAATGAGGACCTTTAACTCTCATAGGGAAATGAGGACATTTAACACACACAGGGAAATGTCCTTAAACACACACAGGGAAATGAGGACCTTTAACTCACACAGGGAAATGAGGATATTTAACTCACATAGGGAAATGAGGACATTTAACTCACACAGGGAAATGAGGACCTTTAACTCACACAGGGAAATGAGGACATTTAATACACACAGGGAAATGAGGACCTTTAACTCACATAGGGAAATGAGGACATTTAACACACACAGGGAAATGAGGACATTTAACTCACATAGGGAAATGTGGACATTTAACTCACACAGGGAAATGATGGACTTTAACTCACACAGGGAAATGAGGACATTGAACTCACATAGGGA
>NW_018451813.1:0-378 GCF_002113885.1 Mizuhopecten yessoensis
TAGTCTCAGTATGATCACAAACTAATGTGTGTACCCCTGTCAAAGAAATTAGGTTTTTAGTTTCAGTATGATAACAAACTAATGTGTGTACCCCTGTCAAAGTAATTAGGTTCTTAGTCTCAGTTTGATCACAAACTAATGTGTACCCCTGTCAAAGTAATCAGGTTCTTAGTTTCAGTATGATCACAAACTATTGTGTGTACCCCTGTCAAAGTAATCAGGTTCTTAGTTTCAGTATGATCACAAACCAATGTGTACCCCTGTCAAAGTAATTAGGTTCTGAGTTTCAGTATGATCACAAACTCATGTGTGTACCCCTGTCAAAGTTATTATGTTCTTAGTCTCAGTATGATCACAAACGATTGTGTGTGCCCCTGT
>NW_018451814.1:0-378 GCF_002113885.1 Mizuhopecten yessoensis
GTACGCTTTTTCGGTTTCAATACCCTGTAATATATCAATATAATGAATTATTGTAATTAATTTAACATGAATACAACTTAGGCAGTAAAAATGATACATGACATTTTTTTTTTTTTTTTTAAAGTACCGTTATTCAAATTTAATGTGAAGTTTATCTTTATATCATGTGTAGATGATTTTCAACTTTCACTTGTAACCACATTGGTTACCTTATAGTTTGTCAATAACATGTCGTCGAACACATATAACAAACAAAAACAATTATCTTCACAGAACTATCAACATTGCTTCTGTATGTATGTTACAATCAATATAAAAAGCTCGATTTCGCGGCCGACATACTTACATCGATATAATTTGCGTTGATGTAGCTTGTAT
>NW_018451815.1:0-378 GCF_002113885.1 Mizuhopecten yessoensis
ATTCATATTCTACATCTGTTTGTTGCTGTTGCATATGTCGTTATTCAGCCTTCGGAATGATGTAACTCGCTTCCCTTAATATCAAGGCTTTTGATTGGCTCGTCAGAAGCGAAATTACACCCCGTGAATGTCCCAAATGTCTAAATGTGCCTTAATGACCCTTTCCCGGTACCATACAGCCAATCATGGAGACAATAACTTTCTCTTTAAAACGATACCAAGCTTAAGTGTTTTATTTTATTTTATTTAGTTTAAACAAATATGGAAACTTGGAAAATATCCAATTTTAGTCGGTCACAATGAGGGACGTTCTCTGGTATTTAAAAGTTCTTATATATAGTACAGAGAAAATCAGACGACGTACATCGATAAGTCATG
>NW_018451816.1:0-378 GCF_002113885.1 Mizuhopecten yessoensis
CAAAGAGTTGTCAAATCTAGGTAAATATTTATATCTAGCCACTAAACGGCGAAATTGATTAATTAGTATTTAGATATATTTTAGTATTTATAATTTTTGTGCTTTTGTATTATGTTCTTTGTTTAGTTTGCACTTGTATGCTTATAGTCACTCTCCTATAACATATATACATGTACAATGTATCATGATTAGTTTGTACCTATAAGTCTTAAGACTTTTGGTGAATAAAGAACTTGAACTTGAGATAACATGCAGTTTGGATAGCGTCGTCATCTGTGATGGTTTTCGTCCTTATCTTTGCCGCACCTTCACAAATATATATATTTTTTTATTTAAAGAGGTATGGCGGAAAACTGCCCATATTTCCCTAAGTCGGCA
>NW_018451817.1:0-378 GCF_002113885.1 Mizuhopecten yessoensis
GTTTTGGTATATATAATCTTTGTTTGTTGATGTTTTGGTATATATTATATGTGTGTGTTGATGTTTTGGTATATCTTATCCTCGTGTGTTAATGGGTTTGGTATATATAAACTTTGTTTGTTGATGTTTTGGTATATATTATCTTTGTTTGTTGATGTTTTGGTATATATTATCCTTGTGTGTTGATTTTTTGGTATATTTAATCTTTGTTTGTTGATGTTTTGGTATATATAATCTTTGTTTGTTGATGTTTTGGTATATATAATCTTTGTTTGTTNTAATGTTTTGGTATATATTATCTTTAGTGTTGATGTTTTGGTATATCTTATCCTTGTGTGTTAATGGGTTTGGTATATATAAACTTTGTTTGTTGATGTT
>NW_018451818.1:0-378 GCF_002113885.1 Mizuhopecten yessoensis
TGGCGACTGGAAGTAGCAAGGCAGATTAAATTGGAATTTAAATTGGGTTTATTTCGGCAAGTAAGCATTGCTCACAAAGCCCATGTGGTTTGTTCATCTAATTTAGTCAAGATGTACTGAGAACAGTCGTTGTTTAGTCGCTAGGGTCATTCACAAAATAATTAGGATTATTATATAAACTTATTGTAATTATTAAGTCCCCCAAAACAAAGTTTTGGGGACTTATTGTTTTTACTCCGTTTCTTCTTCTTCTTCTTCTTCTTCTTCTTATTAAGTCCCCCAAACAAAGTTTGGCGACTTATTGTTTTTACTCCGTTTCTTATTAAGTTCCCCAATTTGTTTTGGGGACTTATTGTTTTTACTCCGTTTCTTATTATT
>NW_018451819.1:0-378 GCF_002113885.1 Mizuhopecten yessoensis
TATTCTTTTCCACAAAATGGTTCATGGTCTGGCTCCTTAATATCTTCTAGACATTCTACCTCAGGTTAACCGTAATTACCACAACCATGTTACTCGCACGGGAAATAATTTTCGTCCACTAGTTAGTCATACGAGTCTCTATAATAAATCTTTTTTGCCATCTGTCATCAGTATCTGGAACTCCTTGCCTGACTATGTCAAGAACGGCCCTTCAATCTATAAACTTAAAACCTATCTACGCAAGCCCTCTCACAAAATAAAAAAAATTCTACTTTAATGGTACCAGACTGGGGCAGATACATCATGGTAGATTAAGAATGGAGTGTAGTTCCATTAAGTTTTATCTATACCAGAGAAATCTAATTGATAGTCCTCTGT
>NW_018451820.1:0-378 GCF_002113885.1 Mizuhopecten yessoensis
CACAACAGTCAGAACCAAAAGGAAAGAAGGCAGTGACTATGTACAGACTACTGCCACAGACCAAAGTGTTGGAGGAGTGGTGGTCTCCTGTTGTTATTTATTCTATATGCCCCACCACTGATGGTCAGGTGTGGACCAGTTTTGACAGTAACACATTAACTCTCCTGGACAGGAAGGGGACAGTAATACAGGAGGTCAAACACAAAGATTACATCGAAAACATAAGCCTGTCACCAACAACACACACACTGTGGGTCTGTGATACAGAAAACGACATCATGGAGCTGGTATCAGGACAGCTCAAACACAGATTCAGCACCAAGGAGAGACCCCGGTGTATCTGTGTTACTGCCAGTAACCATGTCATTGTGGGGATGA
>NW_018451821.1:0-378 GCF_002113885.1 Mizuhopecten yessoensis
GGTTGTTATTTTATCTGTTCACTCATAACCAAGACAAAACGTAAATAAATCGTGATTTAGTGCTATCTGGACCAGTCTACCGACTATAGGTACACACCAGTAGCTAACGAGTTTTATCAAGGATTTATTATCGATTTTCAACTCATTGTTATGCATCTATATGAAGCTGTGCGTGGAAGCTTGTCATTACATTTCCTTGTTAGATTGAATTTGTTCTCTTCTTACTCCCCTCCCCCTCCTCATCCTTTCTTTCTTTCTTTCTTTCTTTTTTTAATGTATTTTTCCCCATTCTTCTCCTTAACTCGCCCACTATTCATGAGTTTCTTTATTTCTTTTTTTTTTATATAAATATTCATCTTCGTGTACAGTGTGGCTGAT
>NW_018451822.1:0-378 GCF_002113885.1 Mizuhopecten yessoensis
TGAGAAAGTGTCTGAGAAACAACAGGTCAATTTTCATGTCAAACGAACCTGTGATACCTTAGTACATGCTTTACAATGTAATACATGTATTTACATTAACATATTTTTGGTTAACATATATATATATATAAATATACATACAGTTGTATTATGTAAAGCTAATCCATGTAGTATTCCACATGTAAATCACATAAAAAACAAATACTGTATGTAGCACAATTATTTAAAATTTAACAACATTCTTTTTAGTATCTTAGTTATTTTTTATTTATTTTTTGAGAAGTATCAAATTGTACCTTACAAATACGGATTAGTGATAGATGCACGGTAGTCTAGTGTTAAGACGCCTGGCTTGTGACCGAAGGGTTACAGGTTCGA
>NW_018451823.1:0-378 GCF_002113885.1 Mizuhopecten yessoensis
TGACACTATAGAATACTTATATATTATAATTAATAATTACATCTCGCACTATATAATACTTATATATTATAATTAATAATTGAACTAGTTAACATTTCATGAATTCTGTATATTTTCACTTGACCAATGGTATATAGAATTGTAAAACAAGATAAGAAATATATACAATTCATGCATTATTGGTGATGTCATGGTCCTACCTCATCTTCTGCGACATGTAAAGGGGGTGCCAGTCTGATGAATTCAGGCATCATACAGTTTTCGACTGGTGGCCGCAGACCGGTCAGTAGGGCCTCTATCGTCTGTCTCTGGACATCTGGATTGATGACACCGGGCTTACCGAACTGGTCAAAACTGTAACCAACGACAACGATCAGA
>NW_018451824.1:0-378 GCF_002113885.1 Mizuhopecten yessoensis
GTGTCTGCCAGAAGACATTAGGAGTCAAAGTGACCTCTGAGCTGACCTTATTTTATGTCACCTCCCATCCCTAACTCTATCATTAGGTGGGCATAGGATAGACCTACACAGGTCGCTATTTACACAAAACAACTGTATTCTTGGCACGTGAGAAACTATATATCCCAGGTTTAATTCCAAACCGACACACGCCAAATTCGCATGCTTTCTCTACAAACATTCAGTGTAGGGGCCGTTTAAGATGGCAAACATACGCACTAAAATCATGTTTCTTTTGAGCCGATTTGGCAAGCGTTTCAAACCCTTACACATTGAGTTTGTTAATTTACGCATGCTGACATGCCTCGTAACAGATAAACCGACACGCAGAGAAAAAAA
>NW_018451825.1:0-378 GCF_002113885.1 Mizuhopecten yessoensis
ATTCTCTCTTAGTTCCTGGACGTAGGTTTTGCATTCCTTGCGGCATAAGAAGGTTTCACATCGCTGGGTGAGCTGAAAACACAAGTAAGTTAAAATATGTTTAAAGTTGAGGTCCTGATAAAGTTTGAAATATGTTGAAGGTATTTGACCTTTGAAAAATACACTATTAAACTATTTTATCAAGAGATCATCTTTACGAGAGAGAAAAAAGTGCTGAACAGCATGATTTTGTTAGCTTACATTATAAAGATGAAGATAATGTTTAGTGTTTAAGGAAAGTGATTTACATTTGTTTAGTTGTTGTAATAAAGGAAAATAAAGAAAAAAAATATAATTTGGACAAAAATCTGATACTAAACTAGAGATGTATTGCCCCCC
>NW_018451826.1:0-378 GCF_002113885.1 Mizuhopecten yessoensis
TGCAAAAACTACTTATTACAACGCGACAATTACTTCTTACAGTGCGAAAACTATTTATTACAACGCGACAATTACTTCTTACAGGGCGAAAACTACTTATTACAACGCGACAATTACTTCTTACATGGCGATAACAACCTATTACAACGCGACAATTACTTCTTATAGGGCGAAAACTACTTATTATAAGGTAAATAGTACCTTTTGACAGAGCGACTATTACTTCTTGAAAGGCGTATATTATTACTTACAGAGCGACGCTGTTGCGTATATTAAGTTAACGGACATTCATTTTTTGGAGCTTCCAGTGAAATAAGGAAGTATGATTTCATTAGTTGTCACTATGGTAGCGTAACTGTCAAACATCATTCGGCTTGG
>NW_018451827.1:0-378 GCF_002113885.1 Mizuhopecten yessoensis
AACCCCAAACAAATAGATAAACACCGTACTCAAAAATGTTTTAAAAAGTATATGTCTCAGATAAGATCCAAAAAGGAATAAGGGGGTGGGGGAGTCTTTAAAATTCTAAACTGAATTTGACTTAAGCATGCTAAAATGTGTAAATTAAAAAAAAAATTGGCATAAAGTTTGGCACCCTCTGGGCAGAAGAAAGGGGAGTAATATAGGATATAGGGAATAATTATTACTTTTACGACTTTTCAAGAAGAATAGGTTACACCATTTTTAGGTCACTTGAGCAAAGCTCAAGTGACCTATTCCAATCACTTTCTGTCCGTCGTCCATCGTGCGTCTCTGCATGGATGGAAAGATCATCAGAGGCTTTATTGAAATTGTAAA
>NW_018451828.1:0-378 GCF_002113885.1 Mizuhopecten yessoensis
TATGTTCCCTATTGTTAACAGATGTATATGTATTTACATACATGAAAAGTTAAAATTAGGGCGACATATAGGTCTGTAAAGCATTAATACTTGTATAATCAATCTGCAGACGTGTACACTTAGCTACACATATGGATACAAGTTATGATGTCATTTATCAAATGTATAATCATATTGTGACGTATACCTGTACGTTTCCAGTCAACAGTTCCTTTTTACTTCCTCGTGCTACTATTCCTCGTCTATCAAGGAAGTGTTCTGATTCATATCGGATCCTACTTCGGTGGCACCGTATCTGTAAGTACAGAAAATTAAAAGTAGAACGTACATGTGTAATTGATCGTTGTGTAAATGTTGATAAGGTATATGTTAATAAGG
>NW_018451829.1:0-378 GCF_002113885.1 Mizuhopecten yessoensis
CGGCGTCCATTCTCCAGCAGGCGGCAGTATCTGTCATCTCTAACGACGAGTGCCAGAAAGGGCTAAGTAACCAAGTAACCGACGACATGATATGTACTGAAGATCCTTCGAGGGCCACATGTTACGTAGGTCTTGGTTATTTCTAGAATTTAAGGATCCCTGTTTCACCGTCAACATTGAAAACTAATATTTCTGGCATGCAATGGCCAAAGCTTTGAAAAATGATTTTTTAAGACAAACCTTTACTTTGCAGGACTATAACTATAATTAAGGTGAAATTGATAAAAGATTAATAATATTATAGATAACCAAAAGAGTTCTGAGGTATCCTTAAACATTTTCTCTTTCAATATAATGTCTCGGTGATACACATTAAAA
>NW_018451830.1:0-378 GCF_002113885.1 Mizuhopecten yessoensis
GAGAGGACAAAAGCCTGGAAAGGTAAGGTTCCTCAATAGGCTTACATTTAAGCACATTGGCCCGCCTGGTAAGAACCAAATTGGTCAGAAGTGTACACTGCAAAACTGCAGAGGCCTTCAGGCAGTTTGTCTGTCACTCCCATCAACCTCTGACTCCCAAATGGCACTTCCAATAAATGGTAAAGGGTCACCGTTAGGGAATCAAAATATGAGATATGGATTTTCTCCAGTTTGTGTTGTTCCTTGGCAGAAAACACAACCTGGTCAGTCGCCGATCTTGGCCATTGCGGAAGCTCATGAGGTACCAGGTTAGCTGGTTGACTCTCAAGTTCCGCGTTGTGAATGGCGTAGTCTGAGCCTAACCTCAGACAAATCTGC
>NW_018451831.1:0-378 GCF_002113885.1 Mizuhopecten yessoensis
CTGACAGCGTAGCCGAATCGATTTGTGGATAACTCGTACGTATTTTACACGTTTGCGTACATACGCTGCATGATCATTTGTCTGATGAAGATGAAGTGTGCCTACCGTACTTGTCATTGAAACGTCTTATATAAACACGTTTTGGTTGTGCTACATACACCGTTTCACAATCTACCATCGTTTATCTCGAAAACACAAAAACAAATGTATAAAATAGGAACAGAAATAGTGATAAAAAGTCTAAATTTTAAATATAATTGATCAGATGATATATCAACACAAAATACGGTATCGAACGTAAGATAAATACAACGATTAGTCACATTATTATATATATATGAAACGATAAAAACCCACCATCTCACGTCAGAAATTGAC
>NW_018451832.1:0-378 GCF_002113885.1 Mizuhopecten yessoensis
GGTATTCTTCAAAAGAAACACTAAATTTGGTCGTCAGTCTGAATGGTGCCGTTTCCGGTAAACAATCACCAAGAATGATGTCGTCTGGCAGATAGTTTTCGACTTTTTGTATTTCTTGCAGAAATTTAAGATGAAAATAAACATCATCGTCGATTTTTAAAAAGTAACGGGATTCATAGCACGAATGAGTGGCCCAGTTAAAAGCTTCAATTACTTTTTCTGTTATATTAAAATAGTTTTCGTTGACATCAACACGTAAAACATCTTCGTTCTCCATATGAAGCTCGTGATATTCAACATTTTTCTCGTTACCGAGAACGAAATATAAACTGAAGTTGTACTTGATTTGCATTTGTGGATGACCCCATGTTTGTCGAA
>NW_018451833.1:0-378 GCF_002113885.1 Mizuhopecten yessoensis
TATGGGTAGAGTGGTATGGGGATCTCCGGATTATCTGTCTGTCCTCTACCAGGAACAATTTAGTATATCTTATACTTAATGCTCGAAAACCAAATTCGCCTCCTACCAAGTCACCATCTTGCAAATACCTATTTTATTCCGACAACAATACAACCAAGGCATTTGTGTTCTTCTATCGTTATATACAAAACTCCCCGGAAGTTAGGTTATAAATATGTATTATGTAATTCAAACCTTACCAGGTAATAAAACAACACTAAGAAATGTCTTGTTTGCAAGAGACCCGCACTTATACACTAAAATAGCTGTGATATCATTCGTTATGTTAGGGTGATCACATCTTGCGTGATTTTATTCACGTGTCTAACGTCATCATAC
>NW_018451834.1:0-378 GCF_002113885.1 Mizuhopecten yessoensis
GTGCTTAGGATCCATTGTAAAACCAATGTCACTTTCAAAATACATTATGTTATAGTTCAAATGCTTAAAATACATAACTAAATTACACATACTTTCTGTTTCTATCAATAAATAAATAAATTAGCAAAATTGTCTTTGGTTAAATAATAGGGAACACAATATTCATATCAGCAGCTATTTTATCTGCAAGATGTACACAACAATATACAAACATATGAGTTGCCTATACAGAAGCTAAATAGTTGTATAATTGCATTGTAAAGATTGAATAAAAATGATGTTTTTACAAGCACAGAAACAATTGCTGAAGTTGAGAAAATGACATTCAAGTATTATGAAATAAAAATGATGACAAGTTATTTAAAATAATAAAGTTCT
>NW_018451835.1:0-378 GCF_002113885.1 Mizuhopecten yessoensis
TTAATTCTAAATGATTCTACATTGATATTGTTGATACTCAAGACATATACATATATGCAATTTTCAGGTGTAGATGATGTCTATTAACCACTGAAATCACTATATGTAAACAAAATAATATAAACCCACATGTGTATGCATCTTTAATGTAACACATAACCTGAGTTAAATACAAATACATTGCTTTATTAGGGCCCCTCTTTGGCGATATGGGTGCCCTATAGTAATCACTTTGTTGTTCTGTCCACAAATTTTGTTTCTACTTAATTAACATCGGTATTCATTGACTGATTTGAATGAAACTTTGTCAATAAACAAAAAGAAAACACAGGGTCGAATGCTAAGGTCACTGGGTCAAAGGTCAAGGTCAAAAGTGGG
>NW_018451836.1:0-378 GCF_002113885.1 Mizuhopecten yessoensis
ATTAGTCATTGCTTCTGATGGTGTCTGGGATTACTTAAAGTATGATTATTCTGCTACACAAATGAATAATAATTTATTAGAATTCCTTGGACTTTCCATGTCTGCATGGTTACAAAAGAAGAAGGCAAATGATGGTGGTAAAGTTGATAAGAAAAACATAAATCTTAGTGAAATTACTCCGGAAATTCTTGAAGATATTGCTAAGGTTATCGTTCAACGTGATTACGTTAAGGAAGTTTACTGTCAAGGATTAGATAAATTCGATGATTGCACTGCATTTTTAGTTTTCATTCCAGCAGTTAATACTAGTTCAAAACAAAACAACCTTTAATTTTGGTGGGGAGAGAGATGAATAACAAATTCCGATTATAATTTTTT
>NW_018451837.1:0-378 GCF_002113885.1 Mizuhopecten yessoensis
TCGATCTGAGGGAGGAGGTCAGCGGGAATACCGTCAGAATCGGCATGTTGTCTTAAAGTATCCAGCGTAGCCCCTGACGTCCTGTTGTCGCCTACGCCGCTCCTGATATTTCTGAGATTGGTATACGCCGTCATCATGTCGAAGGCGGGTTCGGCAGACGTGGCAAGTTGAGTGGACTGAAAAGCTTTAAATGTCATCTCCATCAGAGAGAGAGTCCGAGTCAAGATCGACGCAGTGTCCTGGTCTGGAACAACATGTATGGGCGCAGCCATGTTTGTTGGTGGTGATGTAGAATCCCTACGCGCTGCAGCACATGTAGCGGTGGCGCGGTCACTTGGGGGAGAAGTGCGGGCCAAATCACTCCTCGCGTCACCCAAA
>NW_018451838.1:0-378 GCF_002113885.1 Mizuhopecten yessoensis
AGAGCTAATTTTACCATCGGCTGTCCTGAGATAATTAAACAGCATTTATATAACTATTTTAAGATTATCATAAATCAACCACAACAAATTTCATTCTTTTTGTTAATTTTTGAACATATATAATTTGAAAAGAAATCAAAGTACTGAAAGTCCTCCAGACCCATGGTTTCTTGATGTTGCAATATTTCCATAGTTATATATAATATTTAGGAAAAACGAACACAATACAGTCAGTTGTGATGCAGGATAAACACCATTTAAATTTGCTTAAAATGATGTGAACGAATATTTACTCTTATCTAATGTATGTGTTGGCAATAGTCAGAATTATTATCCCTCCGAGGACCAACAACAAGTACTGCTTCAAGAAGCTTTGGG
>NW_018451839.1:0-378 GCF_002113885.1 Mizuhopecten yessoensis
CAGTGAAATAAGTATACACATCTTAACTGTTGTGTTGTGTCTCCCAGTCGCTGAACGAAATGTAAATACACATCTTAGCTGTTGTGTCCCCTAATTTCTTATTGATATGACTGTTTTGTCCGGGCAATCAATGAAATACAAGGTTTACCTGTTATATTTACTGGTTGGTCAATAACATAAAGATCTTACCTCTGTATAAGAGGTATTACACCTCATAATTAGTATTTGTTATTTGTTTTCAGACTCCAGGAAACTGTCAACCCCTCAGGTGGTCATCTTGTTTTCGTGTAACACCATGTGTAGATGGCTAGGTTGCTACTATATAACATAACATTAATTGTATATGAAACTATTGGAGTAAGTGTCATTTGAACTGAT
>NW_018451840.1:0-378 GCF_002113885.1 Mizuhopecten yessoensis
GCACGTGAATTGCGCCCTACTTTGTGCTGCAGTCTCCTTGCATTTAAAACAAATGAGACTTTCCTCGACGATAAATTTTCCCGCATGTTCGGTACTATCTTTGCGAAAATAACAGTTCATTTATTTGCTTTACCTTTTTAATTATGACGCAGCAATCCCATTTATTTTGTATTTCGGCATCATTTATTTGTGTTTAAATAATGAATAAAAATACTAGTGCCAATAGGAGGGTAAACTACAAACCGTAGCTGTATTGTACATTCCATAGAAAATAAATCAATATGTTTTTATTAAAATATCAATAAAATGTCCCATTGATTCGAAAAAAATGTATCACTTAATTAAGGAAAATGATCACATACCAAAATATTCAAAAAA
>NW_018451841.1:0-378 GCF_002113885.1 Mizuhopecten yessoensis
AACTGGTTAGGCAGAATCAGTCTCTGAAGATGCTCATTGGTAATCATAAAAACTCGAAGCAATTCATTGCATATTTAGATATATTTCATTTTTGTTGCTTACAAATATGTGTTCATGTAAGGACTCGTTTTAAATTGTTGTATTTGAACTTGTACGATTTACTTTTCTTTCGTGCATAACTTATATCAATAGCCATCAGTATATCATCATTTTTGGTTTCGTCACAAACTGAACTGAACAGGTGGAAGAAAAAGGAAATAAGTGATCTGTAATTAGTGGTTTAAAAAAATAGTTTAGAAACATTTAGTGTTTTACTATTGTAAAGTTGTTCTTCACAATACTGCACGAGCTTATCCGACAAATAGTATAAAGATAGAT
>NW_018451842.1:0-378 GCF_002113885.1 Mizuhopecten yessoensis
TGTCTGTGTACCGAGCATCACTGTATGGGAGGGTGGATGTCTGTGTTCCCGGTATAACTGTATGGGAGTATGGATGTTTGTGTACCTGGTATCACTATACGGGAGAGTGGATGTCTGTGTATACAGTATCATTATATGGGAGGGCAAATGTCTGTGTACCTGGTATCATTATATGGAAGAGTAGATGTCTGTGTGACCGGTATCACTGCATGGGAGGCTTGATGTCTATGTACCCAGTATCACTGTATGGTAGGGTAGATGTATGAATACCGAGCATCACTGTATGCGAGGGTGGGTGTCTGTGTAGCTGGTATCACTATACAGGAGGGAAGATGTCTGTGTACACAGTATCACTGTATGGGAGGGTAGATGTTTGTA
>NW_018451843.1:0-378 GCF_002113885.1 Mizuhopecten yessoensis
TATAAAGTAAAATTAGACAGTCATTTGTTATTCCGAATAAAAAACAACTGTCCCTCTTCACTTTGCTAAATCATTTGTATTCTACTACATCAAATAAATATATTAATACAAATGCTACCAATTCTCTTCTTACAAAAAAAAGAAAGCAGTGTTACGCTTGTTCTGCCAAAACATATTGACAGATAAAACCAACATTATTTGAAAAAAACATATGTGACTCTAATAGGGTTAGCTTACCATTTAAGTCGAGCAATTCGTCAAATTTTAACCAAAGAGACCAACCGGTTGGTTTAGAGTGGCCAAAAACGGGGTTTATGATATTTTCTTTTATGTGATCTCTGATATTAATCATTTTTTATTATTAATCTATTTATTTAT
>NW_018451844.1:0-378 GCF_002113885.1 Mizuhopecten yessoensis
TATTTCCACTTATGGAGTATACAATTTCACGACACGAGGGTAGCAACCCTATTGTTATAGTTCTAAGAGTGGTAGTAAGAAGTTAGGATGCTTGCCTTGTTAAGCAGATGTGTACTCGAACTCGTGTGTTGTGAGCCGAAGCTATACAAGGGCTATTAAAAAAAGGCTGGAAGGTAATCTTCAGATCCATTAGTTTGATGTTCAGATACATTTATACTATTTTGATATAGGATGACAAACAAATGAAAAACCGTTTTCATTTCGTTTATTTCAAGAACTTGTAATAGGAACCTCACCATATCCTGACGTTTAAAGCACGACACAAATGTCGACTTACAGTTACTACCAAACTGTATAAGCCATTAATGTTCCCTTTCT
>NW_018451845.1:0-378 GCF_002113885.1 Mizuhopecten yessoensis
ACAGTGAAAGTTTGTTATGGCTATTTCTCAGGAAGTACCAGAGGGCTATTTCACAAATTTTATATGTAGGTTCCCTTAAAGCTTGTTCCCTTGTTTTGCAGCAGTGCCTGAAATGCACTGTTGCAAAACAAGGGAACAAGCTTTAAGGGGAACCTACATATAAAATTTGTGAAAGAGCCCTCTGGTACTTCCTGAGAAATAGCCATAATGGCGATTAAAGTCTTGCTCGGGCGACCATAAGTTGTCAAAAGTGAGGTAGTCACTGGCCCAACAAAAATTTGGGCGACTGTCGAAAAATTCGTGAATAAAAGAAATTACCAGGTATAGTCCCTTTCACATTAACTGGGGGGCAGTACATTTTTCAGTTGTCATTACTTC
>NW_018451846.1:0-378 GCF_002113885.1 Mizuhopecten yessoensis
CAGCCGATTCCATCATTCTAACTTAAACACCGATAAGATGTTTCTTCAAATTACCGAAAATTAACTATCACAACTAAGAAAAGTCATGTATTTCAATGTTAAACTTTGTTACACACACACATACATTTGGAGATGTTCGTATCAGTATGAATTGTGTGACATAAACATACAAAATGTCACATTTAAACACTTATATTACTTGTAAATTAGTGAAATGTTTGAAGGTGGCCAAACTGCCTACACCTTTGAGCAAAACCACAAAAGGTCTGATGACGTTACAAATGTTGCTGCGTGACGTCATTCAGGCGTGCTTACAACAAAGTTTATA
The DNA here is from genome assembly GCF_002113885.1 of Mizuhopecten yessoensis. Lineage (NCBI taxonomy): Eukaryota > Metazoa > Mollusca > Bivalvia > Pectinida > Pectinidae > Mizuhopecten > Mizuhopecten yessoensis. The sequence goes on from NW_018451846.1 coordinate 329, forward strand.
GGCATTTCAGTCAAATGTTCTGTATTTGGTGCTCGTGGGCATTTGCCTGC
>NW_018451847.1:0-378 GCF_002113885.1 Mizuhopecten yessoensis
CCCAAAAAGTGTACCTCAAATGTACCTTTTTTTCCCCTGGGCAGTCATAGCTTGACAAAGGGACATTGTGTATCAAGTAAGACTTTGATATGACAGCTTATATTGTTTTCTACATATATATCAAACTTATATTTTTGGCTTGAATGAAATTTCTCTCGCCCAACCAAATTTTTTTAAAGATCTAGTAAAAAAAATTGTCATATTTGACGCTCACTATAGAGGAACTTATCTCACTTCAACAGAAAACCAGCCAGAAGAAATTTGTGATATATTGATCCAATGAAAAGAGGATGTTTTATTTTACCGTTATCCCGTTTAGATGCCTGTCAACGGTGACACTACGTTACCCATCTTGTCGTTGACACTACGTTACCCATC
>NW_018451848.1:0-378 GCF_002113885.1 Mizuhopecten yessoensis
TTGAATTGGAAGGGTTCAAATGTGTCTTCAGGGGTGAATGAGCTAAATGTCAAGGGCAAAAATAAAACTGGACAAAAGGCGAAAATGTCCCAGTATACAGTATACACTACAGCTATGGACCATGTGCAGGAATAAAGATCCAAATGACGAGTTCTGAACCCAAAGCAATTTTTCTCCCACTGGTTTGGAGACTGAGTTTGAACTGGAAAGATTTCTTAAAAAAATCAGCATTATGATTTTGTTGTGCCATTTTATCACAATTCATTGTCATTACTGACTTAATTTCTTTACAGATTTTCATCAACGTTTACACTGAGGGGGTAAGTCAAGAATACCTGATTCTTTAGAGACTTCAAATGTCTGCAGGTGAACTATTCA
>NW_018451849.1:0-378 GCF_002113885.1 Mizuhopecten yessoensis
TTTTTTTTTTTTTCGAAAATCGTCCAGATTGCATTTGGAAGCCCCTCCTGATCAAGGTGTTTATTAAACGCTGTCAAGCATGGGTTTATTATCGGTAAAATCTGGTATAGATATTTTCTTTCATCAATGACTACAAAGTCTGTTATTTCTGTATAGTACCTGCCTGATAGACTTATGAAGCTGTTTTATTGTGTGTCTAGGTCGGCCGGCCAGTAAGAAAGGTAGTGTTCAGTATATAGCACGGTTGGCCAACGTTGTGGCATCATCATGCTTGCTCGCCATGTTTTTAAACATTGCAGAGAAAAAATGGTTGCTCTTTCAAAGTTTGATATGATGTTTAACTCATTCACCCCTGAAATATCATAATGAACTATTCCA
>NW_018451850.1:0-378 GCF_002113885.1 Mizuhopecten yessoensis
TAATCGTTTATATATTACGTCCTTTCTAATAAGGTATGCCTAAGACATTACTACTCACCAGCTACTTCCATTATATCACAAGTAACCTACAAGACAGTGTAGAGGGTCAAAGGTCAGAGAATTATTAAATGGGAACTTTGTTCACCTGACAACGCGGGCAGGCCACCATTGTCACAATTGGCTTCGTTTTGAAGACATACCTTTAACCCTGCAAGCAGCATTTATAAAGGTCAGGAAAATCCGACATCGACACGGTGTTTTACAAATCCATTTTAATTAAAGTACACGTATTTGAAAACCCCCATTCAAAACCTGACTGCGCACTATAATCAAGATGCGTAGATTTTAAATTTTGAAAATAATAAAATCTCTGTACAT
>NW_018451851.1:0-378 GCF_002113885.1 Mizuhopecten yessoensis
AAATTAATAAAATTGAATTAGTAGCTTAAAATAAGTTGTGGGAAAATAGAGTTCAGTTCTAGTTCCTTAAAATTTGTCGGCTTGGTTTGTCAATCTTTTTTAGGTGATTTTATTCGATTATCATAGACAAGATTGGTTCTTACTAACTTACTGTATGTTAATTTAAATACACTGTTGTGTATGTGATGTTTCCAAGTGACCATGGTTTACACTGGTGATATTTTGTTTAGTATGAAAGTGTCTGGTGACACTTTGGTGCAACTGTTAATCCTTTAGGTGGTGTGACGTTTAATTTGTGGCGTGAGGTAATATACAGGTATATCAGACCATTAGCAACAGCTGTAATGCTGTCTATAACAGTCTTTATTTACCAGTATA
>NW_018451852.1:0-378 GCF_002113885.1 Mizuhopecten yessoensis
ACACAAAGTGTACACAATCTAGGATAAAGTATCCGTACGCCATTATCCATTATACATACACCGATGTAATATACAACTGTATATAAAATGAATAACCGTACATCATTTTACAAACACATACATAATATATATCCAACTGCATATAAGATTTGTACCTGTACGTCATTGTACATACAGATATATAAAATACAACTAAAGATAATATGAAATAGGTGCTACCTAGAGGCAAACAACGGGATCCCGGAACCATCCGAACTCTAGACGGACGCTCTACCAATTGAGCTATCGTGTCGCCGACGATCGACCCAGTCCAGTTCTGCTACATTCCTCCCTCCTCTTTCGAAGTCTTCACCCCCGAAGAAAGAACTATTTACAACC
>NW_018451853.1:0-378 GCF_002113885.1 Mizuhopecten yessoensis
GGGGCATATCCCCTCGCAATATATTCTTTGACCGTGACCTTGACCTTTGACTTTCAATAGTCGTCATCCTCGGTCCATGGTGCATGACCCTACCAAGTTTGGAGAAGATCCATTGGACAGTTCTGCTGTGTATACACCATTTTGTTACGGACACACAGACATACATTCGCGTTGCAATATCCCCACAGCAACGCTGTTGTGAGGGGATAATTAGGCCATTTAACACTGAACATATTGTAACCGATAATTACCAATATAATGAACTCTAACAGTAGAGTCGTCGGGACCCTCTTGCACCTCCACAGGATAGAGGCCTTCTTTCCATGTTTCTCGGGGCCTTGCCGTTCTTCTGGAGTATGGTAGGCGTACGGCACCAAG
>NW_018451854.1:0-378 GCF_002113885.1 Mizuhopecten yessoensis
GACACAGACATACATCTTGTCAAAGGGCAGTCAAGCTGAACACCTGTCCGATCGATTCGAGTGAAAGGTTTTGCAAGCAACGTCGTGAATCTCCATCTTGTACGAAAGTAAGTAATTTAACATTTAACACAAGTATTGACCATACCGAAACGTATCTTCCTACATAGGTTCCTTCATGTTGAACACGCCTTTCTTTTTTGTGTATCGTTGCGATTGATCTACCTTGCGTTTTAACTTATGGGGTTTGCATTGTCGAGGTCAAAGCCCTCTTTGAAATTGTCTTAATTTCGAGCTGACTCTCGGCGACGTCAAAGCCACTGTAAAACAAGGTTGTCAGTATTAAATTCCAGTTCCGAGGATAGTGGCAGGGATTCGGGG
>NW_018451855.1:0-378 GCF_002113885.1 Mizuhopecten yessoensis
GCTACAAGTTACAAGCTTATATATTTTGTTGTGTAACATTAGTTAATTTTTCACCCTTTATTTGTCACCAAGAAACAAAGGGCTTCAAAATTATTCTGAAATGATTGATTTCTATATCTGGTAACCCGCAGAATAAAACCTTTTTAAATGCTTGCGCAATGCATCCATCTTTTCAATATCACTGTGTGCATTTAATTTGGCCAAAGCTACATCAGTACCACACAACAAGAGTTTTACTTTAATACCTATATATGTGATCTTCTTTTTTTTCCAGCCAATGCTGAAACAATGTTAAAACGACACATCGAGGAAACAGCCAATATTCTGGTGACTAGGAAGGGAGCTGTAGCGGCAGTAGTCAATCGTCTGAAAGACTAC
>NW_018451856.1:0-378 GCF_002113885.1 Mizuhopecten yessoensis
TGTGTCTATCAAAGTTACAGCTAACCTCCAGGACGAAAATTCCACCAGCAGTGTCTACTACCTTGTATCTTGAAAGATGAAGCTTAGGCACACACACCTATTCAGCTTAAATTAGGGTAGTTACAGTGCAGTATGACAAAAACAAATACACTACGTCATACAGCTGTATCGTCTTTCTAGGGCTCAGCAGTGTCAGTTTTCCTATACTTTATTATTATTATAACATATCTCAGGTAACAGAAAAGACAAACCTGTGCCTCCTGGGGAAACAAGATGCTGAGAACGAAGTATACCTAGACTGGGTGATTGCGAGAGAGGGAGACAAGGACACAGCACTGCTGTATATCATAGAAAATCTGAAAACCGAGGAAAGGGTAA
>NW_018451857.1:0-378 GCF_002113885.1 Mizuhopecten yessoensis
TAACACTGGTGAGAACTGCTATAGCTCTGATCAGGACATATATTGCATCAGAGCTATCTATAGGTGTACAAAGTGATCCTTATCTGCTTAGTCAGGTGTGGGGACAAATAGTTATTGAAATGTCATTTTAGACCCTGAATTATGAAAAGTGCTGTAATATGATGACACATCACATGATATTCCTGACTTTTTCCCCCCATGCCAATTTTTCATTTTCTGATGTATAATTATGTTGGCTAAAAACTAATTTTACTATGATGTAAAACAAGTCTTATAATGTAAACAATACCTGGCAGTTTATTTCCATTGTTCAAAATACTTTTATTGTGAATTTGCATACACTTATATTGTATAGAGAAGAAAAGTATTCTTGGCTTT
>NW_018451858.1:0-378 GCF_002113885.1 Mizuhopecten yessoensis
GTTAACAAAATCTGTATAAATCATTATGTTCTTCAATGCCCTTTATATCAAATGATATAATGAACACTGTGCACAAAAGCTGTGTATATTTCGCCAATAGCCATATATCAACATTTAAATAAAACAAAACGCTTCAACAGGTAAAAAATACGCAAACAAGTAACGACAGTAACTTAAAGCACTTGTTGTAACGTGAACAAATTGCATCGTATGTTTTTTGTTTTAAGTTCAAAAAATGATATTTTGCATGAATCATTCTATTTAATGTTTACAAAATAATCATGTACTGCCAAATACTTAAATTGTTTTTTTCAAATGTTCTTCAAAATGTTTAACGAATCAAATAGTTGTTTGAATAATCATATCGTAGTCTACTTT
>NW_018451859.1:0-378 GCF_002113885.1 Mizuhopecten yessoensis
ATGTTTTAACCATCCATTTATCTTTACCACCCCAACACATACGATCTGTCCATCCTCTAACCTTTACAACCAAAAAAGCATGCATTCTACACTAGAGGACAACTATTTGACAGGTCTCTTGGGCAAGAGTACCTTTACCATTGACCTTGACTATCAAGGCTGAATCAAGGTCAAGAGGATGACCAAAGGGTGTGTTAAAATCTTAACACTTGTTCAGTTATCCAAGGTCAAGAATTTGGTGCATGGACATATAAAATGGATGTCTAGGTCATAACTCTACTCTATGGCTTGTCCAAGATCATCATATCAGTATTACTTTGCCCATAGCCACAGATGTTGTTGTAACCTTGACCCAATGTCATATCTCCAAGGTCAAGG
>NW_018451860.1:0-378 GCF_002113885.1 Mizuhopecten yessoensis
AAATAATTTCTACATCAACCTGGTCTATATATACAATACAGTCATCTTTAAATAAGTTTCATGGTGAACAATCATCCTTATATTGTCAATATCTATAATTGTTTTGTCTTCTTTGTCAAACAAAGCCTTCAATATAAGGCAATTAACACATTCTTTTGGACTCATATATATATATTAACAATAATCGATAGCTGTTTTTCATTTAATACAACAGTTGAATAATTTAGGAGGTATTGATTGGTTGATAGTGTACTAGCTAGGCTCTTAACAAAAAATATTCTTTTCTATTATTGATGCATTTTTAACACTAGAATACTCTAACACACAAACATATATGTATATCACACAACCTATATGTAAAATCTCACCTGGTGAAAT
>NW_018451861.1:0-378 GCF_002113885.1 Mizuhopecten yessoensis
AACAAATTAACCTAACAGTATAACGAGATTATCATGAAATATCCCGTTTTTCATATTCACTGAAATGACATCTCATTTGTTTGGTGTTTTAAAAAATACTAGAAAGTGAAGTAAGAAGCTCTTATTTTTAACGCGATGCAGAAAGTAAAAAAAGTAAAAACTGCACCAATGACATTGGCAATGGTTTTATTCTCATAAACAATCAGTGTAGATAATACAGTATACAAATGGGTGACAATAATACATGATGTAACAGGAAAACCATTAGTATTGTGAATTGATTATCTCATTAATATCGGTAATAAATTTAGCCAATGATATCGGTTCATGTTGTGTTACATAATTGAATAATGTATGAAATTTAAATGTGTTTGGTCT
>NW_018451862.1:0-378 GCF_002113885.1 Mizuhopecten yessoensis
ACAATGCGGAAACCAATATATCTGCTACATTTGTATCAGGAAGTACATTTGAGAACGAATCACCACAGCAGAAGGCTATGGTTATCCATAAACCTGAATGAATCACGTGACTTAACTGTCGTAATCTACCCACAAAGGTATATTTTTTAATGTATAAAGAGACTGCATATAGTCAGATGTAAAATAGTGACATCTATTATGAATCCCTGTTCCGCAGCCAAACCTGAAACTACAAAATTGGAAACGAATTTTGCCGATGTGAATTTAGCTTAACCAAATCATTTTAAGGAACCCTGCAGATTATTGAAGAAGAGTGGGAAGGAAAAAAAATGACCCGAAAGAGAAAAAGTTGAGTAGCTGTGCCTGAAATCAAACCCA
>NW_018451863.1:0-378 GCF_002113885.1 Mizuhopecten yessoensis
CCAGTGCCGCCACCACCAACGCCTCCTTGGTCCGAGCCGATACCAACAAAACCTTCTTTGCCAGAGCCACCACCACCAGGACCTTCTTTGCCAGAGCCGCCACCACCAGCACATTCTTTGCCAGAGCCGTCACCACCTACGCCTCCTTGGTCCGAGCCGATACCACCAACATCTTCTTGGCCAGAGCCGCCACCACCATCATCTTCTTGGCCAGATCCACCACCACCACCACCTTCTCGGCCAGAGCCACCGCCACCTAAACCTTCTTGACCCGAACCGCCATCACCAACACTTCCTTGGTGCGAACTGCCACCACCAACACCTCCTTGGTCTGAGCCACCACCACCAACACCTCCTTGGCCCGAGCCTCCACCACCA
>NW_018451864.1:0-378 GCF_002113885.1 Mizuhopecten yessoensis
AGTATTATTCCATTTGGTGTTTGATTCTACGTGATTTACATAATTCATTTCATGGAGGAACTGACTACGATAAATTTAGGATAAACATAACTATTTTATAACATATTGCTGACGATATTGAGATCTAGATTATTATTTTTATCAAATTAAATTTGCCCTTAGAAAATATCTATCATTATGGATGTTCAAAAACGCCAGCTAATTATTGTATACGAAAATCTTTTCGCTATACACTGTATACGTTCTTGACTCGCCACGGCCTTTCGCATTACAACGACGTCAACAACCAGTTTCAACATTCATGTCGGCGACTTAAAGACAGCAATTGATACAAAAATGGGTCAAGCGTAGCATCACAGTTATCAAGATGTCCACCGA
>NW_018451865.1:0-378 GCF_002113885.1 Mizuhopecten yessoensis
TTTTATATGGTTTCTAATTTGACAAAATGGCCACCTTATACTGGCTTCTGATTGGTTGCATTTCAGTTAATGTTCGATTTCGCTAAAAACCGGCATGTAAGTGTATTTGAGCATTTAGGAATTCAACTGCGGCATCCGTTTTCTGATTTAGCAAGATGGTCGCCGTATATTGGCTTCTGATTAATCGAAATTCAGATGTTGTTAAATTTCGCTCAAATTTGGTATATAGATGTATCTTGGCACTACACACTCAACCGCGACTTCTGATTCCTCATTTGACGAAATGGCCGCCTTATACTGGCTTCTTATAGGTCTTAATTCAGTTATTGTTCAATTTCAGTCAACTTTGGTATGTAGATGTTTTTTGGCACTGGAAAC
>NW_018451866.1:0-378 GCF_002113885.1 Mizuhopecten yessoensis
GAAAGTGATAATAGAGGTGAGAGTGCCCAGTGTCCGTAAATTTTTATCGAGGTGACAGTGCCCAGTGTCAGAAAGTTATAATCGAGGTGATAATGTCCAGTGTCAAAAAGATATAATCGAGGTGATAGAGCCCCTATCAGAAAGTAATATTCGAGGTGAGAGTGCAAAGTGTCAAAAAGTAAATATCAAGGGGACACTGTTCAATGTCAGAAAGTTATGATCGAGGTGAGAGAGTCCAGTGTCAGAAAATAATAATCGAGGTAACACTGCCAAATTCAGAAAGTTATGATCGAGGTGAGAGAGTCCAGTGTCAGAAACTAATTATCGAGGTGAGAGTGGCCAGTGTCAGAAAATAATGATCGAGGTGACAGTGCCAAA
>NW_018451867.1:0-378 GCF_002113885.1 Mizuhopecten yessoensis
ACTCCGAATGCCAGTGCGAATTTAAGTGTCTTGATCTTTTTAATTCCATTGTAGTCACACAATCGTTGTAAAATACATGCAATGTCACATACATAATGTATACATGTATTTGTGAAAGTTGCATTGAGTTCCGATCACAAAGAATATTACACTCATGGATTGTGTTTAGAGATACCAGGATGGATATCCCGTAGTACGGGAGTATATTCAGGACACGCACAATATTATTTTCTACATTAATTATCTCGTGCGCTCGACTTGTTATGTCAAGCGCTCGACTTGTTATCTCGCCATCCAGCCTATCTACATTGTACATAACAGGTTAGAATTGTTCGCACGAATAAGAACACCGCAAACGGGTACATAATACATTTCGAA
>NW_018451868.1:0-378 GCF_002113885.1 Mizuhopecten yessoensis
CCATATATTATTTTTAATAATTTCATTAGAAAAAAATAAGTTCATCAGAAAAAATAGATAAATGATTTCAATGTTTGCAGTAGAAACCAAAAACGACTACATTATCAATGACATATGTTGTGAAAGTACAATTAAATGTTAATCGTTATATAGTAAGATCTGGTTTAAATTGTTCATAATTTAATAGTTTTTAATTAATTAGAATTAATGATTTAAAAACAAAATTTTCCGCTTGCTTTCCTCAAATGTTCCTATAATTTACTTTTATCCAATTAGATAACAACAAATGAACCGGTAGAAAATGCCACGCCAACGCTATGTGGACCCGAGGACGGTGTGTGTGTAAGCGGGGATATTATGGTGTTATCCCAAAGTGTC
>NW_018451869.1:0-378 GCF_002113885.1 Mizuhopecten yessoensis
AACAGGATACTTCGATATTCTCTCTTTTTTTGTAAAAATGCAGCCACAATTTTCCTCCGACAAAACTGTTAGTCCTGCTGACGAAGAAACACAGATTCACAAGTACAACATTTTTTAAACAATAAGATATTTAAGTAATATACATACCTCTCTCGTCAAATTTTCTATCTCGGTCTCTTTCAGTTTCCTCTAAATATAAATATTACAAAGAGAGTTATTTAGACGTAAGTTCATGTATCATCAGTAAAAAGAAATAACTGTTTTGTTAGTTGGTATTTTATAGACTAGATTCATTAATTAAGAGAAATCTTAATCAATTCCTACGAGCTAGACAAATAATTCACATTGGGAACTTTCTGTAAATTGCGCTGATATTTT
>NW_018451870.1:0-378 GCF_002113885.1 Mizuhopecten yessoensis
TATTTAGAAGAGTGATAATGACTCTTAATAATATGCACAAGTGTTAAAAAATATATGTACCATACATTGACAATGTGAGTACTCCTGAATCTACAGAACATAATAAAGTAAACAAAAACATTTCAATTTGTTCAGATCTTATTTATTTGCCTAACTTAAAAATGGAATTGCCACCATAACTTTAACTGAAGTTCATAAGTTTTCATGCTGATTAACAAACATTTTTGGAGAAAAAATATGTATGGCTCACGTAGTGCTTAGTTGAAACTGCATTTAAAGTTAAGGGTAACGAACAAGAGGCCCAGGGGGGCTGTATCGCTCACTTGGATATTTCATTTCTACTGAAGAAGAAAGATTTCAAAGAATTCAATGCACTTC
>NW_018451871.1:0-378 GCF_002113885.1 Mizuhopecten yessoensis
TGTTGACCTCCCGCTCCTCCTTTCTCGATACATGCTGTTTTTCATCAACACATTTTTGACTTTCCTTGTGTTTGCACCGCAAAAAATGAAATACATGTATATTCCAAGATTTTAGAGTCACATTTTATTTCTGTTATTATTCAGCATAATCATTCGATTCCACCTTGCGCCTATCCATCTATTGGTATGGTGTATATGGATGAATTCCTCTTGATTGATAATATTGTCAACGTTTTGCTGTCCTCTTTCTTACCAACATCACATGTCACAGATAAGTTAAACTCGATGTTCCTACTTTTCTCCCATTCTGAAATCCGTCTGAGTGGAAGGCAGATTAATCCTCCAAGGCCAAGAGTGATGCCCCCGAAGTAGAAGGCT
>NW_018451872.1:0-378 GCF_002113885.1 Mizuhopecten yessoensis
AAAAAAATGAACGGTAGTAAGATCAACTATTAACAATAAGGCATGAAAATAATGATAACCATATCTGGAATGAGAAATGACACAGATTACAGTAATATATCAGCCAAGATTTTGCTTTAGAGTTATGGTCTGCTGATCACCAAAATCCGGAAGTACGAATTCGATTTCTGATCTCCAACATCCGCATTAACGAAATTCTACTTATAACAACATCCGGACCAACGACAATCCCCTCCCCGATCTCCAATATCCGAATTAACAAAATTCTACATATAACCAACATCCGAACTAAGGATGTTTTACCGATCACTAACATCCCGACCAACGACAATCCCCTTCCCGATCTCCAATATCCGAATTAACGAAATTCTACTTATA
>NW_018451873.1:0-378 GCF_002113885.1 Mizuhopecten yessoensis
ATTGCTTGTATTACTATAACAGGATTCAACAGGTATGTGATAAAAGCTAAGATCATATAAGGCCGTGCCTCCATGTGTGTAATGTATGCGTGCATGTGTGTTACGTGTGCTGGAAGAAGGGTATGTAGATTATTGCCTTGCGATTACTCGGATCTAATGCCGACTTTATAGTGAGGTATTACCAAGGAAGGCGCTAGGAAACAGCAGGATCGTTACGTGTAGGGAGCAGAGAGGTATAGATCCGAAATGTAGAAATGGGCCCAGCAGACCATTTTGGTTTTGTTGATGTCCCCTTAGCAGCAGAAACAAGTCCGCAACCCTTCGGTCACGAGTCCGGTGTCCTACCACTAGACTCCTCTCGGTGCATTGAGATAGAGC
>NW_018451874.1:0-378 GCF_002113885.1 Mizuhopecten yessoensis
CCTATAAAAGGGTACATAAAGTGAAATAGGATACAAAATAAGCCCCGCCAAACCTTTGTGCACTTTCTTACCTTGCCACCCTTAAAAATCCTACTTAGATTTATACAAGAATATAAAGAAGCAGTCATTATCAGTTAATAGGGAAGGCAAGCTAAGTGTTACTTTACTTGTCATAGAAACCCTGAAATGGGTTTAAAGTCTCACCTGAGATGTTACCTGATATTTTTTGTGATTTATGGCACGTCTGTCGCATCAACCGCTCAATATACCTGGTGTCTTACGAGCTGTACTCAATTAAACACCTATTCAGATTAATCAGCAGAAAAGAACACTTTTAAAATTTATTTGAGAGATAACATTTAAACTGTATATATTCAT
>NW_018451875.1:0-378 GCF_002113885.1 Mizuhopecten yessoensis
GGTGTGTAGCAATCTAGATACACATCTAATACTAACAACTGCCCAGGTGACTAATGGAGGAACCAAATGATGCTTGTTAATATAATGAGTTTGTACATTATTTATATCTCTCCTACATTGTCTATAATGATTATATTTTATGATGCACACACCGTTCAGTATACATCTACAGTGTACAGTGAAACTTTACCGACTTTCAAGGGGATAGCTTTGGCTGATTTGGTCAGATAACTTAACGTTGCATTTCTAGACACTTTGTTTTATGGAAATTCAAAATTTGCATATTGGTTAGTTATCACTTAAAATCACTTGGATTATCACAGTTCAGATTAATTAACCCTTTCACCACTGTAGACCATATTGGACTCATCCAGATCA
>NW_018451876.1:0-378 GCF_002113885.1 Mizuhopecten yessoensis
ATGTTATCTGCCAATTCAAATGAAGATTGATGTTAGTTATTACTCCTTGCATTACATTGTATATGACCGTGATGTCAAAAATGATCCAACCACAGAATGCAGTAAGGTATAACTTTGTGTATATTGCAACAAAAGAAAAATAGAACAAGATAAAAACAAATATACAGAACACCTCTGAAAACAATGTATTATGTATCGGTGTTCTCACTTAGTTTTGAAATAGTTGGTTGACTTAAACAGAATATTCATTCGAATGTTCATATGGTATTATATTGATCTGACCTATACTTATTCTGAAATTAACTTTATTTAAACAATGAGCTAAATGTTCCTATCATAAACTATAAAAAGTACTCAAACGAGATATTTGTAACCGTT
>NW_018451877.1:0-378 GCF_002113885.1 Mizuhopecten yessoensis
TCCTTGCTAGCTCCTCCATCTTTGCTGATTGTGCTTCCTAGGTAGGTGAATGTATCTGTGCTCTTGAGGTCAGTATCCCCTACACGTACTGGCGATGGTGCTTGCACATTGAGGGTCATTACTTCAGTTTTCCTTTGGTTGATCTTGAGTCCAACTTGTTGACTGAAGTTTTTGAGTCGAGTTGTCTTTTCCTGGATGTGTTGGTATAAATGAGACATAAGGGCAATGTCATCTGCGAAGTCAAGATCCTCTAGCGCTGAGAACGGTGTCCAACGTATTCCTCTGGGTACGTCTGCCGTTGTCCTCATGAACCAGTCTATGAACATGTTAAATAGGATCGAGGACATGGCACACCCTTGCCGCACTCCAGTCTTGACT
>NW_018451878.1:0-378 GCF_002113885.1 Mizuhopecten yessoensis
ACCATGTGTTATGAGGGTATGAGCACCATGTGTTATGAGGGTATGTACCATAAAAGTTAAAATACTTGCGTCTGCACTTACACCATGCAGATTCGAATTATCTCTTGGATCAAAAAATATTGCAAGAAATTCAGAAGTTTTCAATTGTACAATTTCTTATCTTTATTTTCACCTTCAGTGACGGGACCCAAATTGCGCTATATGCATTTAACTTCATGTAATTTCCATGACGTCTGGAGATGATAAATGTGTGGAAACTTAAAATTAATTAAATGTGATGGTATCTAAGCTTGTCACGTGACATGTCGGAATGAACGGGTGGTATATAATACTTAAGTCGGAATGTACAGGTATATTATCTGATGAGATAAGTCGGAA
>NW_018451879.1:0-378 GCF_002113885.1 Mizuhopecten yessoensis
ATGTATATACATGGCGTACATTGTAACAAGTATACCAATGTATATGTATGGCGTACATTGTAACAAGTATATCAATGTACATTGCAACAAGTATACCAATGTACATATATGGCGCTTATTGTAACATGTATACCAATGTATATACATGGTGTACATTGTAACAAATATACCAATGTATATACATGGTGTACATTGTAACAAGTATACCAATGTAAATATATGGCGTACATTGTAACAAGTATACCAATATACATTGTATCAAGTATACCAATGTATATATATGGCATCTATTGTAACATACAGAAGCAGTACTGTATGGTTATATACTGTAATATACAGAAGCAGTACTGTATGGTAATATATTGTAACATACAGAAG
>NW_018451880.1:0-378 GCF_002113885.1 Mizuhopecten yessoensis
AAACACAGCTCTGACCATTGTGTATTTAGATGAGAAACACAGTACGTGTACCATTGTGTATTTAGATAAGAAACACAGCTCTGACCATTGTTTATTTAGATGAGAAACACAGCACTTGTAACATTGGTTTTTTAGATGAGAAACACAGCTCTCGTACCATTGTTTGTTTAGATGAGAAACACAGTACTTGTATCATTTTGTAGTTAAATAAGACACACAGCTCTGACCATTGTGTATTTAGATGAGAAACACAGTTCTGACCATTGAATATTTAGATTGGAAACACAGCTCTTACCATTGTGTATTTAGTTTGGAAACACAGCTCTTGTACCGTTGTGTAGTTAGATGAGAAACACAGCTCTGACCATTGTGTATTTA
>NW_018451881.1:0-378 GCF_002113885.1 Mizuhopecten yessoensis
AAGTAAGAATATATAATATCCTCCTGCTATATGTGTCAGAATATAAAATATCCTCCTGCTATATCAGTAAGAATATATATTGTCCTCCTGCATTATGTGTCAGAATAAATAATATCCTCCTGCTATATGTGTCAGAATATATAATATCATCCTGCTATATGTGTCAGAATATATACTATCCTCTTGCTATATGTGTCAGAATATATAATGTCCTCCTGCTATATAAGTAAGAATATATATTGTCATCCAGCTATATGTGTCAGAATATTTAATATCCTCATGCTATATGTGTCAGAATAAATAATATCCTGCTGATATATAAGTAAGAATATGTAATATCCTCCTGCTATATGTGTCAGAATATATAATATCCTCCTG
>NW_018451882.1:0-378 GCF_002113885.1 Mizuhopecten yessoensis
AAGTATCCGGACTAACGATGTTCCACTGTACACACAAACAAAAGTGTCCGGACAAACGAGTCGATGTCCCACTTTATAAACAAACCAAATTGTGTCCGGACTAACTAGGTTCCACTGTATACACAAATCAAAGTGTCCGGACTAACAAGGTTCCACTGTTTACAGAAACCAAAATGTCAAGACTAACAAGGTTCAAATGTACACACATTCCAAAGTGCCCGGACTAACGAGGTCATTGTACACACACACACATACACACCAAAGTGTCCAGACTAACAATGTCCCACTCTACACATAAACCAAAGTATCTGGGCTACTAAGGTACCACTCTACACACAAACCAAAGTATCCGGGCTACTAAGGTACCACTGTATACAC
>NW_018451883.1:0-378 GCF_002113885.1 Mizuhopecten yessoensis
TGCTTTGCAGTAACTTTAATAGTCTCCACACCAACTTAATTTCTCACTAAGAGAAATGAAACAGGTGACGTTTAGATTGAAAGTGTGAAGTGATCGCTTGGCTTCAATTTGTTATTATTCTTACTTTTGTAAATAAACAACATTTTAAATCAATGAATGACTATCATTATGTACTAAATTGGTATAGAACAATCAGTTAAATTTAATGTATGTGCATTGTAGTTAATGGTTTCTATGACTTATCGTCCTCTATTTGTATAAGATATCAGATATGTTCTCTGTTTGCAATACATGTCCAGCACACACGTAGGCGTACACACACGGAAATATTAACCAGGTGGCATAGGACTAGTAGTTAACGCCTGGTAAGGCAGCTTC
>NW_018451884.1:0-378 GCF_002113885.1 Mizuhopecten yessoensis
GACAGACAGACAGACAGACAGACAGACAGACAAGCTATGTATTGAGGTTGGTCTTCGTTTTTCAATAAATAAGAATGGGTTAGGTAGGAATGACCAATCCGGAGACGGGCAAGGACAACCTCGTCTCTTGACAGAAGTTCAATTCACAAAACAAAGTTAAGCTACTCGCATTTTCAAAAGTCATCACTCTTATTCGAATCTGGTTTTAAAAATTCAGGTATGACCAAAAGAAGGAAACTGCAGCTATTGTACAAAATAAATAAGGTATCACTTCAATCTTCGATGCTTCCAAACATAGTTAACCAAAATGCTAGGCATCCTTTAGAAATAATCCTGATTGTACACCCAGCTTTACACGGTCCAGACCGACCTGTCTGT
>NW_018451885.1:0-378 GCF_002113885.1 Mizuhopecten yessoensis
TGATTTGGAAGAGTTCAAATGTGTCTTCAGGGGTGAATGAGTTCAAATTGAATTCTTTCACTTGGTGCTACCTACATATATTAACACCTAGCTGCAGATTCATCCTTATTTTCCCTTTAGCTCATGGTTTATGAATGTGAGAACCTTGAGATCACATGTTGAGTAAGACCCCTTATCAAAAGGTTTATCTACAATATCTATTGGTACACTCCCTCCCTTCCCTTCCCCTCCCCTCCCATCCTCTATCCCCTACCCCCTACCCTGGTATACACCATTACTTCAATAAAGTTGGGTTCCTGCTGTTTTTGGCAAGATGTTACTTTTTGAAATTATTGAAGTTACTTCTAATATCAAAGAAGCTCTGAACTTTCCATAAAT
>NW_018451886.1:0-378 GCF_002113885.1 Mizuhopecten yessoensis
ATGGATTGTATAATTCTCTGACCAATCAAAATTCATCTTGAAGATGGATTCTGGACCGTGTACATACTATAAATGCTGAGGAAGTGTTCGAACTTCATTTACATGTAATCTATACCACACGTAATGTACATTGTTGGGAACCGGAGATTGACTGGAACAATTTCGACGTAGAATGGATTGAATACAGGGGTCCCTGAAGTGCAATACCGGAACACTGTCAATGCCCGTTATTTCCCTTTTATAATACCCACCACTAGATGGCGGACAAATCGGGACCAGCTGTATACGACGGGGAAGTGATAGTATGAAATTGATGTATATTGTTGGACACATATATTTGCATTTAAATGTCCAATCCGAAATATCTCCAGGCTGTGG
>NW_018451887.1:0-379 GCF_002113885.1 Mizuhopecten yessoensis
GTATAATATTGGAGGTTGACAGATAGATGTGTAAGTGAGCGAGGAAGGATAAGATTGATATTGGAGATTAACAGATAGATATGTAAGTGAGCGAGGAGAGATAAGATTGATATTGGAGATTGACAGATAGATATGTAAGTGAGCGAGGAGAGATAAGACTTATATTGGAGGTTGACAGATAGATATGTTAGTGAGCGAGGAGAGATAAGATTTATATTGGAGATTGACAGATAGATGTGTAATTGAGCGAGGGGAGATAAGATTGATATTGGAGATTGACATATAGATATGTAAGTGAGCGAGGAGAGATAAGATTTGTATTGGAGGTTGACATATAGATATGTAAGTGAGCGAGGAGAGATAAGATTGACATTGGAGA
>NW_018451888.1:0-379 GCF_002113885.1 Mizuhopecten yessoensis
GTGCAGGTTACATATTCACCAAGGTAACAAGAGCAGTGGTAAAGTGGTGGAGGGAACAAGGGGAGAGCATTGTGATGTTTCTAGATGATGGGCTTGGAGGGGCTGATGGTAAAGAGAGAGCCACAGCTTTCAGTATAAAAGCTAAGATAGATTTGGAAAGTGCAGGATTTTTAATTGCACATGAGAAATGTAACTGGGAGCCCCAGAGGGAGCTGATTTGGTTGGGCCTGAGATGGCAGATGAATGAAGGTAAGGTTTATGTGACAGATGAAAGAATACAGAAGTTGTGTTATAGCATTGCACAATTACAATGCAAATTGACAAGCAGCAATAGTATTGCTGTCAAGGAGCTAGCAGGTATGGCAGGGCAGATAGTGTC
>NW_018451889.1:0-379 GCF_002113885.1 Mizuhopecten yessoensis
ACCACCTTCACCAACACCACCACCACCACCACCATCACCACCACCGACACCACCACCACCACCACCACCATCACCATCACCATCACTATTACCACCAACACCATTACCAGCATCACCACCACCATCATCATAACCATCATTATCATCACCAGCAACATCATCACCTTCACAATCACCTCAACCATCACCACAACCATCACCACAACCATCACCACCACCATCATCATCAAGATCACCACCATCATCACCATCACCATCACCACAACCATCACCACCACCATTATCATAACCATCATTATCATCACCAGCAACATCATCACCTTCACCATCACCTCAACCATCACCACAACCATCACCACAACCATCACCACCACCATCA
>NW_018451890.1:0-379 GCF_002113885.1 Mizuhopecten yessoensis
GTTAATAGCACCAGAGACATTTACGGCAATTCCATAGTTTATGATATATTATTGTATATCGTTTTGTGAACACGTCACAGACTAAAACACCTCATTGATCATTTGTCCCATTCACAGATCACAGAGCTGCGCATTCATGTAGAATCCGGCTGTATTTTTTACATGTAGACGTTTGTACATTGTACATTTATTTAAACATTTTAACATGAAGCACTGCTTACTGCCGACGCAATATTACCTTGAATAAACCCAGCGAGTCAGATTATCGGTACATCAGTGCAACAGTTATAGAACCTTTTCTTTGTTAGAACGCCCAGACAGCAAACTTTGGTCCCGGTCGACTTCTTTACAAATTGCAACTAAAATCGGTGGTGGAAAT
>NW_018451891.1:0-379 GCF_002113885.1 Mizuhopecten yessoensis
TCAATCGACAGTGTCATAAAAACATATGGTACAAAGAATTTCCACTTGTTTTACATAACTTTAATTGATAGGATAATTCAACATTTTATTGGTCATAACAAGCAGAACATGGCACGATAGTAATACATGTACATAACAACTGAACATCATGGAATTGCTCAAAATAAGAAATTACCATGCATTTCATACAGATTTTCAGTACATTCTTAGTAATAATGATATTGGTATACAGGTGAAATCAGTTTTCATTATTTTTTTCAAAATATTCCCCGATAAGTGATTGGCCAGAAGTGTATCACGTGTCCATCGATAAAAACCGATAACGACTTGGAGAGTGTGATTTTTGTTGAAGGACTGGGTGTTTCTAAACATAGAACTA
>NW_018451892.1:0-184 GCF_002113885.1 Mizuhopecten yessoensis
ACCACACTCAGAGCTATTATATACGACACTCAGAGTTATAATATAACACAGTCAGAGCTATAATATACCACACTCAGAGCTATAATATACAACACTCAGAACTATTATATACGACACTCAGAGCTATTATATACGACACTCAGAGCTATAATAATATACAACACTCAGAGCTATGATAAACCAC
>NW_018451892.1:227-379 GCF_002113885.1 Mizuhopecten yessoensis
ACACTCAGAGCTATGATAAACCACACTCAGAGCTATAATATACCACACTCAGAACTATTATATACGACACTCAGAGCTATTATATACGACACTCTGAGCTATAATATTATACAACACTCAGAGCTATGATAAACCACCTATCAGCTATAATA
>NW_018451893.1:0-379 GCF_002113885.1 Mizuhopecten yessoensis
CTGTGCTTATTATATAGTAAAAAGGTCTAGTTGTGTCGATGTACAACTTTACTTATTATATAATAAATAGGTCTAGTTGTGTCGATGTACAGCTGTGCTTATTTAATAGTAAATAGGTCTAGTTGTGTCGATGTACAGCTGTACTTATTTAATAGTAAATAGGTCTAGTTGTGTCGATGTACANAGTAAGTAGGTCTAGTTGTGTCGATGTACAACTGTGCTTATTTTATAGTAAGTAGGTCTAGCTGTGTCGATGTAAAACTGTGCTTATTTTATAGTAAATATGTCTTGTTGTGTCGATGTACAGCTGACCTTATTTTATAGTAAATAGGTTTAGTTGTGTCGATGTACAGCTGTGCTTATTTAATAGTAAATAGGT
>NW_018451894.1:0-379 GCF_002113885.1 Mizuhopecten yessoensis
AACTTTGTAGCTATGTAAGAGACAACCATGTATAGTGATAACAATTCAAAACAGTTTGTTTTCAAGATTGTGTAACTTTTTATTTCGCTACATATTTCAGCTTATTATTTGAGGCAGATCATACTCATAAAAACATGAAATTAAATGACAGAAAACAACATCATTTTAATAGTTTTTTTTAGCCCACCATCATTATTGTGATAAATATATATCAATCAAACGAGCTTATTAGTTTGTGTCTGCTAAAAGATCACTGCTAACCAATGTTTACATTTAGAGTCCGGCAAACGGTAGCCGCAGAGTTGCGTACTTTTTTAACCGGAAATGAAGTATATGAAAGTGAAAGTAGAAGTTCAGTGTCAAAAAATATACGACTAGT
>NW_018451895.1:0-379 GCF_002113885.1 Mizuhopecten yessoensis
GTGGCACTATAAATGATACCGTTGGAAGCACGGTCCCACTACAGAGAGAACACAGTACATCTCCAGCACACACACAGGCATACACTCATAGGGAGATATTAGCCAGGTGGCATAGGACTAGAGTTAGCGCCTGATAAGGCAGCTCCTGCGAAATCCTCAATATTGTATTGATTGATATATAAGCTTCTTGTATTGACTGTATAAAATTGCATATCTATGTACTGTAAAGCGCTTTAGAGTGGCTTATGTTAGCTAGATAGGGTGTAATATCAAATGCTGTATATTATTATTATTATTATAAAAAAAATAGGATACATTGCCATGGGAATTATTAAACAGTACGAGCTATTGCCATGGAAATTATCAAACAATACGAGAT
>NW_018451896.1:0-379 GCF_002113885.1 Mizuhopecten yessoensis
TCGTATTTTCAAATAAAAGAATCATAAACATTAACTGTACTGTACTGATAATATCTTGCCTGTCGTTTCAGAAATTACTCATGTAGGTATCTTATTGAATGCTAAGCACAATTCCATTGAAAGAACAAAACAAGCGTGTAAAAAAATAAAAAGTGGTACTATGGCCCTTTTACGTTCTGGGGCACATCAATGCGCACTAAACCCATTAACTGTTGCTAAAATTGTAAAAAAATAAAGTCTTTCCGTCTGCGCTTTACGGTTGTGAACTCTGGGTTCTTTCAAATACTGAGTTATTGATGTTAGAGAGCCCACCATTTTATTGTTAAGTCAATCCAAGGTTTCGGAAAAAGAACAAAAACTGATATGTGTACTTCTTTAA
>NW_018451897.1:0-379 GCF_002113885.1 Mizuhopecten yessoensis
TAAACAAGAAAGTTCCACAGTAAACACATCAATTTAATAAAAAAATAAATAAAAAAAATGCATATATGTCAATTACCAATTTGTATACTAACATGTGACCATTTTAATATATGTTGTGGTCATAACATTTTAAGACACAACACAGCGGAACATCGCCACTTGGTGGTAATTAGGTCAGTGTATCACTACACTGACCTAATCCCCGTTGTAGTTCATTGGAAAATATGTTACAATGGGACCAGTAGAGTTATCTAGGCACTATGCAGTGCCAATGTAAATATTATAAATTGCAGCCCATTACATATTACTCGAAACACCACTTGGAATGTATGTTACACCAAACAAAACAGTATGGTGAACGTGCGGCACGAAAATGTGG
>NW_018451898.1:0-379 GCF_002113885.1 Mizuhopecten yessoensis
AACAAACTGCAAATAAAATCCATTACCACGGACTCAAATTCACTCGCACGTCATTAAATATAATCTTATTCTTAGTTAGAACTAAGTATCCTTCTAAAACTTCTTATTTACTCTTGGAACTGTCGCTGGATTAACCCTTTACACGGAAATTTCGTTCTGTGATTGGCTAAAATTGGTGACATTTACGTCCCTGTTTACATTTATATATTGCGTGGTCAGAGCTATGAATCAGTCCAGTTCCAACTAAATGAGGTAAATCAAAAGTGCTTATCAGTAATAATATATATGATTCACGCTGCATATGATCATAATGTTATCAAAATATTGCATATTTGTTCATCGTTGAAATAACAAATCTTTACTAAAAACTCTAAAAACA
>NW_018451899.1:0-379 GCF_002113885.1 Mizuhopecten yessoensis
TAAACGGTGGCCGTGTGACAACTGTCCAATCCCGCACGGAAAAAAATCCCTCTGGGTTTATCGAAAAAGAGTAGGCGCGTAAACGCCGACACAGAGGATAGTGAAATCTTTATTCAATATTTTAGGCCGTTAGAACTAGGGTCTCTTTATTAAGACATCTAGAAGGACTTCCAAATTTAATATACAAACAAAATTCATAGAATAGTCGGGGGCTGGTGTGGCTGGCGGCTACACAGTACCTTACCTCCGGTCCTGACTTGGTGATGCTGTACGATGAGTGTTAGGTTAAGGCATTATTAGGCATAGGAACCGTCTTACAAAAATTAGACTTATGCAGTTAATATATATAGGATAGACGGCCCCTTCTCCAACCTGTCCC
>NW_018451900.1:0-379 GCF_002113885.1 Mizuhopecten yessoensis
TAGGCCCATGTAAAGCCCACTTCTATATATTTGTATATACTGCTGTTAGGCCCATGTAAAACCCACTTCTATATATTCACATATACTGATGTTAGGCCCATGTAAAGCCCACTTCTATATATTTATATATTCTGCTGATAGGCCCATGTAAAGCCCACTTCTATATATTTATATATACTGCTGATAGGCCCATGTAAAGCCCACTTCTATATATTTATATATACTGCTGATAGGCCCATGTANTTTGTATATACTGCTGATAGGCCCATGCTAAGCCCACTTCTATATATTTATAAATACTGCTGATAGGCCCATGTAAAGCCCACTTCTATACATTTGTATATTCTGCTGATAGGCCCATGTAAAGCCCACTTCTATA
>NW_018451901.1:0-379 GCF_002113885.1 Mizuhopecten yessoensis
GCTTTTACACTATATTTTATTGTGAATACTTGTTTATTATAACAAGAATTTATGCATGATTTATTTCTTTTCTTTTAATGTTAAAGATCCCATGTGGATCATTAGTGATAAAAGGAAGGGCAGAACTTCCGGGGGTGATTCCTCCACAGTGTGTTTAAGTTTGATTTGAACTCGGTAAGTGTTTTTGACGACACAGGTTCCTCGGGTAGACTGTTCCAGACCTTGATCACTCGGTTACTAAAGACATTCTTACTAGTGTTAAGCCTGAAAGGTTTCTTGAATATTTATTTAGAGTGACCTCTAGTGACAATAAGTGATGTAGGACGAAACATCAGCCCGTAGTCTAACTGGTCGATTCCGTTCGATATTTTGTACAACT
>NW_018451902.1:0-379 GCF_002113885.1 Mizuhopecten yessoensis
TAGAATGCTTAATGACAGTATGAACATACTGAGGATGTAATCGTTTGTATGCCTAATGACAGTGGATGGAATCGTTAGAATGCCTAATGACACTATGAACATACTGAGGATGTAATCGTTAGAATGCTTAATGACAGTATGAACATACTGAGGATGTAATCGTTAGAATGCCTTATGACACCATGAACATACTGGGGATGTAATCGTTAGAATGCCCAATGACAGTATGAACATACTGGAGATGTAATCATTAGAATGCTTAGTTACAGTATGAACATACTGAGGATGGAATCGTTTGAATGACTAATGACAGTATGAACATACTGAGGATGTTATCGTTAGAATGCTTTATGACAGTATGAACATACTGAGGATGTAA
>NW_018451903.1:0-379 GCF_002113885.1 Mizuhopecten yessoensis
ATGAGGTCAACTATCATTAACAAAGTCATTACAGGTTCATTCATTTAAACTCTGGTGATTGTGTACCTACTATAATAAATAATTGTACAATAATTAATTGACATCAACATTAGTATGACAGGAAGCAGACACGTATTTCATGTGTGTTTGTCAAGGCCAGCCATAGTCTGCTTCATCTGAAGACCCACCAATATGGTGTCCAAGGTAAAAAAGAGAGAGAAACAGAGGGCCAACAAAACTATATTTCGAACTCGAAATTGATAAAACGAGTATCCTGTTGACGTAAGATTACAAACGCCATGGAATTGTCATGGACCACGCGTTCCGTCTGTATATACACTTACTACAGGACATAACATGTACGTTTAGTTGCTGAAAT
>NW_018451904.1:0-379 GCF_002113885.1 Mizuhopecten yessoensis
TAGTGAGCTGTCACTCCGGAGTAAATAGTAATACCTCACAGATACTTAGTGGGCTGTTACTCGGTGGTAAGTAGTAATACCTGAGAGATACGTAGTGAGCTGTCACTCCGGAGCAAGTAGTAATACCTGACAGATACGTAGTGACCTGTGACTCCGGAGTAAGTAGTAATACCTGACAGATACCTACTGAGCTGTCACTCCGGAGTAAATAGTAATACCTGACAGATACGTAGTGGGCTGTTACTCCGTGGTAAGTAGTAATACCTGACAGATACGTAGTGAGCTCTCACTCCGGAGTAAGTAGTAAAACCTGACAGATACCTAGTGAGCTGTAACTCCAGAGTAAGTAGTAATACCTCACAGATACGTAGTGGGCTGT
>NW_018451905.1:0-379 GCF_002113885.1 Mizuhopecten yessoensis
TAAAGTTCTCAAAGAAACATATCCTACATAATATTCCCAAAGAAAAATATTATACATCACGTTTTCAAAGAAACATATCCTACATAACCTTCTCAAAGAAACATATCCTACATAATATTCTCAAAGAAACATATCCTAAATAACATTCTTAAAGAAAGATATCCTACAAAATGTTCTCAAAAAATCATATCCTACATAACGTTATCAAAGAAACATACCCTACATAACGTTCCAAAGAAACATATCCTACATAACGTTCCAAAGAAACATATCCTACATAACGTTCTCAAAGAAACATATCCTACATAATATTCCCAAAGAAACATATCCAAAAAATATTCCCAAAGAAACATATCCTACATAATGTTCTCAAAGAAAC
>NW_018451906.1:0-379 GCF_002113885.1 Mizuhopecten yessoensis
AGACACTGTGAAACAAACACAATCATGAGTGGAATATAGACACTGAAACAGACACAATGAAATGTAGACACTATTTAACAGTCACAGTGAAATGTCGACACTGTTAAACAGTCACAATGAAATGTAGACACTATTTAACAGTCACAATGAAATGTAGACACTATTAAACAGTCACAGTGAAATATAGACACAATAAACCAGTCCCAGTGAAGTGTAGACACTGTTAACCAGTCACAGTGAAATATAGACACTATTTAACAGTCACAGTGAAATGTCGACACTGTTAAACAGTCACAGTAAAGTGTAGACATAATTAAACAGTCACAGTGAAACATAGACACTATTAAACAGTCACAGTGAAATGTAGACACTGTTAAAC
>NW_018451907.1:0-379 GCF_002113885.1 Mizuhopecten yessoensis
GTCTATACTAACCAGGTCGTCCCACTGTTCTGTCTATACTAACTATGACGTCCTATTGATCTGTCGATACTAATCAGGTCGTCCCACTGTTCTGTCTATACTAACCAGGTCGTCCCACTGTTCTGTCTATACTAACCAGGTCGTCCTATTGTTCTGTCTATACTAACCAGGTCGTTCCACTGTTCTGTCTGTACTTATCAAGTCGTTCCACTGTTCTGTCTATATCAATCAGGTCGTCCCACTGTTCGGTCTATACAAACCAGGTCGTCCCACTGTTCTGTCTATACTAACCAGGNTTTGTTCTGTCTATACTAATCAGGTCGTCCCACTGTTTTGTCTGTACTAACCAGGTCGTCCCACTGTTCTGTCTGTACTAACT
>NW_018451908.1:0-379 GCF_002113885.1 Mizuhopecten yessoensis
GACTATGTTTCAAGCACAACAATCTATGAGCCGCCTCAGACGGTCCCATACTGCTATAGCGCATTGCACAATGTGTTCATTCATTTTGAATTTGTAGCCCAATAAAAACTGGTATCCTCAAATAACGTTTTATTGCATCTGATTTCCAGCGACCTATTACGCAGATATTGTTCTCAGGTATCTGACAATTGAAAGCAGTAGTTGCTGCCCCAATGCGCGCGCGAAAACTACGTAATTTGTAATGAGTCTCGTCAAAACCACTGAAAACCAAGACCTGCTTCAACTTTGATGTATAACATGATTGTGTAATCGGTTTCGAACCCCCAAAAACAAGCAACGGACCAGGATGATCATTTTAATGAAAGACTTTAGAGAAGAC
>NW_018451909.1:0-379 GCF_002113885.1 Mizuhopecten yessoensis
ATCCTCACGGTATGAGAAGATTTTGAAGGTTTTACCTCTATTTCCTCTATTGAGCCCCGCCCCTCTGCCCCTAGGACCTGGTGAGGTAAAACCGCAGCCCATTCAAGATTTGGCGGAAAACAAACGCAGTAGACTGTAATAACAACTTTATTTTCGACACGATTTGTACATTTTGACAGCAAGTCAGTGTGCAAAGCAGATACTCCATACGTTTTATTTAAGTGATCAGCGTTTCTTGTTCATCCTAAACTTACACGTTATGATTCAATAAGGTTTTTTTTATTTTCTGAGAGTAAGATTCTAATTGTCAGAGACAGTGTATGTTTGATTAATATCCTCCTTGTGATAGCGCGGATCTGATGCCGACTTTATAGTGCTA
>NW_018451910.1:0-379 GCF_002113885.1 Mizuhopecten yessoensis
AGGTTGTAACTTCTTTAGCAACCCCTATACATCTGTATCGGCCGTTGTAAGGTTGTAACTTCTTTAGCAACCCCTATACATCTGTGTCGGCCGTAGTAAGGCTGTACCTTCTTTAGCAACCCTATACATCTGTGTCGGCCGTAGTAAGGCTGTACCTTCTTTAGCAACCCTTTAATCTTTGTATCATCCGTAGTGGCGTTGTACGTTTTTAAGTAACTTCTTAATGTCCGTATCAGCCGTAGTGACGCTAAACGTTGTTTGCCAACCCCTACCTCTGTATAGGACATAGTGACGCTGTACCTTTATCTAAAAAAAACTTAATCTATGAATCAGGTATTATGCCGCTGTACAATGTACATCATTTCGTTATGACGTGGCA
>NW_018451911.1:0-379 GCF_002113885.1 Mizuhopecten yessoensis
TACTGGACAGACTTGTTTAAACCAGTGCATGCATGAATAACCGTCACTTCAAAACATAACAAGATTATTTTGTAAATATAATCGCACCTCATACATATACATGTATATTAATACATATAATATCATACCATTACCATGATTAACAGTTAATGTGCATCAAAGGTAAAGGTCAGTGACCCTGATGTCGATACAGTCAAGGTCAGTGACCCTGATGTTGATACAGTCAAGGTCAGTGACCCTGATGTTGATACAGTCAAGGTCAGTGACCCNCGTTGATACAGTCAAGGTTAGTGACCCTGATGTTGATACAGTCAAGGTCTGTGACCCTGATGTTGATAAAGTCAAGGTCAGTGACCCTGATGTCGATACAGTCAAGGTC
>NW_018451912.1:0-379 GCF_002113885.1 Mizuhopecten yessoensis
GTCACGACTAGCTCTAACGACTATACCTAGTCACGACTAGCCTGTTCGCGACTACCCCTAGTCACGACTAGCACCAACGACTAGCCTGGTCGCGACTAGCACTGCACAGCCTATGCCCGTGACACCTTGTCTAACAGTATCTCGCTACAGCACTCAATCGTTTATTTAATATATCTTCCAGGCAGTGTGTGGATCAAGGCAAGACTTATTCAGTCACTTCTATCTTTCCAACACAAAGCCGGTCTCACATATATTAGGTACTTACGATCTGTCACTGCCGTGAACACGCCGAGATTGAAACAGAACTGGGCCGATTGTCGCGATTGATTGATTGATGATTGATTGATTGATAGGTTTTACGTCCGCTTCACTACCGGAT
>NW_018451913.1:0-379 GCF_002113885.1 Mizuhopecten yessoensis
TCAGATGTCTTTAAAATCTTCAAACAACTTCTTCTCAATAACAAATGGCCCAGGGTACTGATATTGGGCCTGTAGCATACCGGGATGAAGGGCTACCAAGTTTGTTCAAATAAATGACCTTGACCCACTTTCAAGGTCACTGGTTTCAGATGTCTTTAAAATCTTCAAACAACTTCTTCTCAATACCAAATGGCCCAGGGTACTGATATTGGGCCTGTAGCATGCCTGGATGAAGGGCTACCAAGTTTGTTCAAATAAATGACCTTGACCAATTTTCAAGGTCACAGGGGTTGAAATGTTGTAAAATCTTCAAGCGACTTCTTCTCAATAACAAAAAGGGCCAGGGTAATGATATTAGGCCTGTAGCATGCTGGGATGA
>NW_018451914.1:0-379 GCF_002113885.1 Mizuhopecten yessoensis
TAAGGAAGGTATCAGATTAGTGTAACAGGTGTAATATGTAACGACTATTTGTTAGTGTAAGGAATGAATCAGATTAGTGGAACAGTTGTAATATGTAACTACCATTGGTTAGTGTAAGGAATGAATCTGGCTATTGTAACAGTTGTAATATGCAACTAAAATTGGTTAGTGTAAGGAATGAGTCTGGCTATTGTAACAGTTGTAATATGTAACTACCATTAGTTAGTGTATGGAATGAATCTGGCTATTGTAACAGTTGTAATATGTAACTACCATTGGTTAGTCTAAGGAATGAATCTGGCTATTGTAACAGTTGTAATATGTGTAAGGATTAAATCAGATTAGTGTAACAGTTGTAATATGTAACTACCATTGGTTA
>NW_018451915.1:0-379 GCF_002113885.1 Mizuhopecten yessoensis
CCCAGTCCAGTGAGGGGAGGTCACTCTGGAGATCGTACTTGTCCATGGAGCTGCCTTCGGCTGCCACTAGTTTAAAATAGTTTATTACATATACCATCTACATATGTGTTGTTCTCCTTTGATTGGAATGTGATGTCTGTGTAGTCTACCATTAAGTTTGGTTATCCGTGTCAGGTTTATAAATCTATTTACGCCACGCTTTACTGTATATCAGAACATCACATAAAACATAACAAACCGTCTGTTTAAAAGCATGCATTATATACAACATTTATATAAAAAGTTACATGTGAATAGATTGGTGCATTTCTCCTTTCCCAATAACTAGTAAATTTATATAATATTTCATACTCAACAATGATCAAATGAATGTTTAACT
>NW_018451916.1:0-379 GCF_002113885.1 Mizuhopecten yessoensis
AATTCTGTCTGTAATATATAAGCATTGTTTAGAAGTGACAGAAAAGGGGTTAGAGGAGGTATAGAAGGGAAGGTAAGACTAGAAGTACATGTCAGGAAGGAGGAGTAAAAGAAAAAAAGATGAGGGGGGGGGGGGGGNGGGCAGGCGTTGTATAGATAGGTCAGAATGTTCAAGGAGAGTAAATGTTTATGTAAGTATATTCTATAGACATGTGTATATATTTTGTCAAGGAGAGTACATATATTCTATAGACATGTGTATATATTTTGCCAAGGAGAGTACGTGTTTATGTACATATATCAGTATATTCTATAGACATGTGTATATAGTTTGACAAGGAGAGTACATGTTTATGTACATATGTAAGTATAGTCTATAG
>NW_018451917.1:0-379 GCF_002113885.1 Mizuhopecten yessoensis
AGAGATGTTGGTTGATGATCAGGGATTAAAGAGATGATGGTTGATAACCAGGGTTTTGAGATGCTGGTTGAGGTCCAGGGTTTTGGGAGACGCTCGTTGATGATCAGGGATTTGAGAGATGATGGTTGATGACCAGGGATATGCGGATGCTGGTTGATGACCAGGGATTTGAGATATGCAGGTTGATTACCAGGGTTTTGAGAAATGCTGGGTGATGATCAGAGATTTGAGAGATGATGGTTGATGACCAGGGATATGCGGATGCTGGTTGATGACCAGTGATTTGAGAGATGATGGTTGACGATCAGGGTTTTGACAGATGTTGGTTGATTACCAGGGATTTGAGAGATGTTGGTTGATTACCAGGGTTTTGAGAGAT
>NW_018451918.1:0-379 GCF_002113885.1 Mizuhopecten yessoensis
CCATGCAGAACAAACGTCCATCCACTGTCCTAGAAAACCATGCAGATTAAACGTCCTGCCTCAATTCTAGATTACCATACAGAACAAACGTCCAGTCTCTGTCCTAGAATACCATACAGAACAAACGTCCTGCCTCTTTCCTAGAATACCAAGCAGAGCAAACGAACATCCTCTATCCTAGAATATCAAGCAGAACAAACGTTCTGCCTCAATCCTAGAATACCAAGCAGAACAAACGTCCAGCCTCTGTCCTAGAATACCATGCAGTACAAATGTCCTGCCTCTATCCTAGAATCCCATGCAGAACAAACGTCCTGCTTCTACCCTTGATTAACATGCAGAACAAATGTCCTGCCTCTATCTTAGAATACCAAGCAGA
>NW_018451919.1:0-379 GCF_002113885.1 Mizuhopecten yessoensis
ATATCCAGGTGAGCGATACAGGCCCTCTGGGCCTCTTGTTATTATATTGCTAAACCTTAGTGATTGTTTTTCGGTTTTTTTCTCTCCTTTTCCACGTTCATTCAAATTTAGGATACTTGTAATTATGTGAACATTCTGATAATTCTGAATAAATAGGGAGACTGAATTTGGCGTCAATATTTGTTAATTTTCCTCAGTTATGTTGATGTATGTGGAGCGTAATGTTTATTTGTATAGGAATGTGTTAGTGTTGTGACTGAAATTAACTGTAACAGGAACTTGTACATTCTTGACCTAGATTAAATATGAAAAATTGAGTTTAAGATCCTGGTTAAAACTCACAAAAAATATGCAAACAGAGTTCATAATTAAATCTTTT
>NW_018451920.1:0-379 GCF_002113885.1 Mizuhopecten yessoensis
CCGATTGCGAAGTACAGTGTGTAAGAATAAGGTAAGTGTGTCTTTTAACTTGACCTCTGATCTTTACTTTTGAAAACGTTTGTCCGGGTATATCTACTATATTATTTCACCAGTATTCACATTTGGTATACAAGGCGATCGTGTTTTTCGGTTGGATCGGCTTTATCGGTCGAATCCATATCGATCGGCTTTTCCGGTCGGTTTTTGACAGCCGTTTTTATATCTGCCGACTACACATGCTTGTCCTGACCTATCGACTGCCGATAATATTACTTGCTGTCGGCAGTCAACCGTTTGGTTCGATCAGCCGCTTCCTACAGTATGATTGTTATAGATGCAAATACATATCGTTTTATTCAGAGACGCATATTGTAATGTA
>NW_018451921.1:0-379 GCF_002113885.1 Mizuhopecten yessoensis
TACTCTCACAAACCAATGACGTAGCAATCAATACCTGCTCACAAGTGCAGATAACGCTGCAATACGCAAAGACGGAATATCACGTTTTATGAAGCATGTTGATGGTTCTTAGCTTGATTCCAAGACAGTTTATCTGCACGTCAGTGAATTATTTCAGTATCATCAAAGCTGGTTGGCATCTCATTCAGTTGTTATTCATGTTTTGGCATATACACTACAAATCCTGTTTGAGATCAAAGACTTCTCTTCACCATCTAAGTAACAAATAAACCACATGCCAAATTTTTGATTATTCGAAAAGGGTGATTTCATTATGGCTAAATGTGTTGAAGAATACCACATTTCATCATCTAATAGCTCCTTATTATGTTGATAAACT
>NW_018451922.1:0-379 GCF_002113885.1 Mizuhopecten yessoensis
ACCAACACTCAGTCACACTTACCAACACTCAGTCACTATAACACTAAGTCTATCTTACCAACACAAAGTCTAACTTACCAACAGTTAGTCACACTTACCAACACGCAGTCACTATAACATGCAGTCACACTTACGAACAGTCAGTCACACTTACCAACACTCAGTCACTATAACACTCAGTCACACTTACCAACACTCAGTCACTATAACACTCAGTCACACTTACCAACACTCAGTCACAATTACCAACACTCAGTCACTATAACACTAAGTCTAACTTACCAACAAAGTCTAACTTACCAACACTAAGTCTAACTTACCAACACTAAGTCTAACTTACCAACACTCAGTCACACTTACCAACACTCAGTCACTATAA
>NW_018451923.1:0-379 GCF_002113885.1 Mizuhopecten yessoensis
AAACCATATTAATCCGGACACGACATATCCCGTCCTTTACTATCAGTAAATCCTTGTCAATCTGGACACGGCAGATCCCGTCCTTCACTATCAGTAAAACCATGTTAATGCGGACCTGACAGATCCCGTCCTTCACTATCAGTAAAACCCTGTTTATCCGGACCTGACAGATCCCGTCCTTCACTATCAGTAAAACCTTGTTAATCCGGACCTGACAGATCCCGTCCTTCACTATCAGTGAAACCTTGTTAAACCTGTCCCGACAGATCCCGTCCTTTACGATCAGTAAAACTTTGTTAATCCGGACCTTACATATCCCGTCCTTGTTAAGCCCGACCTTACACATTCCGTTTTTTACTATCAGTAAAACCTTGTTAAT
>NW_018451924.1:0-379 GCF_002113885.1 Mizuhopecten yessoensis
AAACAGTGTATAGAGCTACCATACTATTTTTCTGTATAATTTTTTATTAGTAAACTAATGTTGTCAAACCGGACAAATTTTAATAACCATTGCTCTTAAACCAGTTAATCGGTCGGTTCAGTTATCAAATTATTATAAAGACATTCTATGTTTAGCAAATATTCCATTTCACAACTTTGCGTTTTGGCTTCCTTAAGGCTTTTAAAACAATACATTCATAAAGTAGGCCTCATTTGTAGCAAAGTGTCGACCGACTGGTCCAATGTTACGTAATAAAAATACTACGTGTATGAGGATTCGAAAATCACTCCATACTGACTGCAGGTGACAAAACATTCAAAATAAGTATTGGAGCCAGTAAAGGTCTTAGATGAACTGA
>NW_018451925.1:0-379 GCF_002113885.1 Mizuhopecten yessoensis
TATATATACATGTTTTGATTTATATACTCAAATGGATCAGTTCCTGTACACTACAGCGTTTACACTAGTACACTACAGTCTTAACTCTAGTACACTACAGTGTTAACTCTAGTATATAACAGTGTTAACTCTAGTACACTATAGTGTTAACTCTAGTACACTACAGTGTTATCTCTAGTACACTACAGTGTTTACTCTAGTACACGAAAGTGTTATTTTTAGTACACTACAGTGAGAACTCAAGTACACTATAGTGTTAACTCAGGTTTACTACAGTGTTAACTCTACTACACTACCGTGTTAACTCTAATATAAAACAGTGTTTACTCTAGTGCACTACAGTGTTAACTCTACTACACTACAGTGTTAACTCTAGTAC
>NW_018451926.1:0-379 GCF_002113885.1 Mizuhopecten yessoensis
GTAGGGCTGCAACGATATATCGTGATATTTTGAATACGGTACGATACACAATATGTTTAGGAGGTCATAATACACCTATGATGTTTTCCTGTTTTTGTTGTTTCTGAATTTAGTCCATTGATCCTTCCGTTCCCACATGGCAAGTGACAGCTCTGCAAACATGTCAAAAGATGTAAATTGTGTGAAACTTTAAAGTCATGCTGAATTTGTACCAAATATGTTTCCTGTCATAATATTGCCATCACATATTTGAAAAATACCTTTTTGCTTTGCTTCTCAGTATGCTAATACTTATTGTATCATTGGTGCAGCCCTAGTATTAGGCGTTAAGGTCATTGGTGACCTTATTAGGTCATTTATTGGTTTGTGGATATTGGTG
>NW_018451927.1:0-379 GCF_002113885.1 Mizuhopecten yessoensis
AAAAAAAATCTTATTTCTCAGAAAATTACCCTATAAATTGAGTGCAACAACAACTGGGAATAATTTTAGGAATGTAATATCAGTTAAAATACCCTGATTAATGTCCCATTCTCTGGGTCAGCACCCCTGCGCCCAGTGACCTTGGAAATATGCGCCGAAACCCCAGTGTAGACCCCCAACACTATCGGTATACATCTGTAATGTCTCGGTCGATGTACAGAAACGATCAAGCATCAAGGTAACCCCATTATAATCTGACAAGAATAAATACAACAACCTCACGCATCTCTCGGGTAACCCTTATCTTGTGATGAGTTTTTTTAACTGAAATTTTTGCGTCAATTAGTCTGCGGGAAAAAGGCCTGCAAGGGGCCACCAC
>NW_018451928.1:0-379 GCF_002113885.1 Mizuhopecten yessoensis
GTTAAATAAATTAGGATATATATTATATATTTTACACAATATTTTTACTTTAAACATATATACAAACTAACAAACTGATAAACTTTATAATATATATACAAACACATAATAAAAATGAAACCTTTTACAAGTGAATTATATCATTGTACACACATTATCAACCTTTTTGAACCCAGTTGTTTAACATTCAATCCTTTCTAATATTCTTAAATGTCTGATAAGAATAGGTCCTTCTACAGCATTTGCATACATGAGACAATTGGTCACTTGGATGATGACAGCTGGTTGTTTTTGCTGATAACTGCTGTTATCTTTGATCTCATGGCACATCTGATTTGATTTAAACATATTTTTATTGCCTTGAAAATGACAAAAAGGA
>NW_018451929.1:0-379 GCF_002113885.1 Mizuhopecten yessoensis
CAGGGTCAAACATTACGAAATCAATACGGGCGGGTATAAAAAATGTTGAATGATAATGGAAAAAGCCATATACCTGCGTAAAAAAGTAATTTATGCTACTTTCTGTAGAATGATATTCCATTTGTATCTTAATTCATTAGTTATCATTCACATGGTAGAAATTCCTATGATAACGTCATATATACGGTTAATGAAACATTGTTTATTGAACAAAACATGAGTTTTGATTGGCATGAATGGAAATATTTCTGTTTTATTACGATTTGATTTATGGATAGAAGACAATTATAACACGGAATGCTTTAAATACGTTTAATTATTTACTTGAAATGGATATATATATCGATGTTTTCTGGGGTTTATTTCTCTGATTTTAAAC
>NW_018451930.1:0-379 GCF_002113885.1 Mizuhopecten yessoensis
CCTCCTCCGAAGAGTCCAATCCGCGTCCTCCTCCTCCTATTCGTCCTTATAAACAACTTCCAAGTCCTCCTCGTCCTCCTAGTCCACTTCTGCGTCCTCTTCGTCGTCTTTGTCCATCTCTCCGTGTCCTCTTCGTTCTCCGAGTCCACCTCCGCGTACTCTTCGTCCTCGGAGTCCACCTAGTCCACATCCGCGTCCTTTTCGTCCTACGAGTCCACTTCCACGTACTCTTCGTCGTCGTCCTCCTACTCCTATTCGTCCTCAAAAAACACTTCCTCGTCCTTCTAGTCCACTTCCGCGTCCTCTTCGTCGTCTTCCGCCTCCTCCTCCTCATCTCCTCCTCCTCCTCCTCCTCCTCCTCCTCCTCCTCCTCTTCATC
>NW_018451931.1:0-379 GCF_002113885.1 Mizuhopecten yessoensis
ATAGACAATGGACCTCTGAAATTATGAATATAACTCCGTACACATTACGTAACGATATACAATGTGTAGAAGGAATCTACATGAACCAATTTTATATCTGAAATAAGCAAAATCATATTATCAGGAACTTTAACCTTGATCGGCGTCAAAATGTCAAATGAGTGGGTGTTACATGTCATGAGTCTAGATAAACCTTTTTATCTACCGACTGGGTGATTTTTGTCTGCCGGGCGTAAGCACTACACGGATCGTTAAGTTTAGAAGTGTCTGTCCCTATCAAAATGTGGTTTTCGTGTTTAAAAATCGCTTTTTTTCTAACTGTTATTTCCTATATTAACGGGTCTGATGAGAAGCGAATTCTTCTCAGTGATCCACAGTA
>NW_018451932.1:0-379 GCF_002113885.1 Mizuhopecten yessoensis
TCCCGGTACTCAAGTATTTTTCCACATTTAGACCACCCTACGCTTATATCCTGATTGGCAGGAGTGAGTAATATCAGTTGAAATAACTTGATTCAGAATTGTTGTAAAATAGATATAACGTTATTTTTTTTAAAGAAGGACTAAAATGGAACAGCCGTATAATGTGTTTAGTGTTTACCTCAAACTGGTGGCGTTCGGTAAGTTCTTCTACCTGCAGATGTAGAAAATGCATTAACACATATGACTCTAATTCAAACAAGGTATCTGAATTAAATCGTATGTAAATGTTTAAACCGTATTTAAAACAAAACATCAACCAAAAAAAGATATATAATGCTTACAGAGTTTTAATACGAGTTACAATAAGTTGCGGCAAGAT
>NW_018451933.1:0-379 GCF_002113885.1 Mizuhopecten yessoensis
TTTTAACGGGCTGGGAGAAGGCAGATGTCTTAATGTTGGAGAAAACCGGAGTACCCGGTCAGGTTACCAAATACCTTTCGGTGTCCAATCGGAAAATCGCACACCGGACGTCTTGGTAAAAACCGAGAACGTTATCCACTTTGCCACCCGACAATAAAGCGCCCGATAAAAAGGCACTTCTTTTACCTATGCAAATGTATAGGCAAGGGTTACTGATCAGGTCAATTTCTCATCGTGTAGCAAAGTAAAATGTATTCATAATCTGCAGGCCAGCTACTTTATATAGGTGATCCTATTGAAAAGTTAAAGCAAACCAACACAAATAAAAAGTAATGATTAAAAGCCTTGTAATATCGAGAACACCATTCATCAATTTTAG
>NW_018451934.1:0-379 GCF_002113885.1 Mizuhopecten yessoensis
TATAGGCCTAGCCTGCTGTTCAATCCTATTGTTTACTCAATGAAATATGATGAAATGATAAATATATTGACGTCTTTTCTGAGACTTCAATAATATATATACATGACTGTATCATCTTGTACACAAGTTATGATTTAATTATCAATTCATCGTTTAGTTCTAGTATTTAGATATCATAAATAAGAGTGGATTTCGCTATTCTAAGTCAGATGACATTTCATTTTTCATGAGAACCAGATATGTTATTCTATTTCTAAATATTTCCTTCAGGTTGGTTATTATGAAAAGTTTAAAAGTTATGTATCACACCCAGTAGGTGTTTATGTGTGAAGTTTCGGTGACCAGTACTATACGTACCCTGTCACAACCAGTAAGTGTT
>NW_018451935.1:0-379 GCF_002113885.1 Mizuhopecten yessoensis
GGAAAGTAAAGTTAGACAGTTATTCGTTATTCAATAACGAATAACAATAACGAATAACTGTCCAACTTTACTTTGCTACAGCATGCTGACATATCAAAGAATAATAATGATTATGATAGTGACAAATGATATGATAAATGTTCATATAACTGCTCTTCATATTTCATGTTAAATTATGGATTGTTTCCAATATTATTACTATGATACTACGAGTTGTCCATCTCGAGTTAAAAGTCGAATACACTCATTAATATTTTCCAAGTTCTGAAAGCAACGGATCTCATTTCATCAATTCAACGATTTTTTACGCCATCAGCATTTTTTACAGATACAAAAATAATGACTTCGACATGTTGTTATTTGATATGGCACGGTATAC
>NW_018451936.1:0-379 GCF_002113885.1 Mizuhopecten yessoensis
CACACAATGTACGTGTGATGTCATACCCAACTGACTACACACAATATAAGTGTGAGTTCTCTGTTCTATGTCGTTCTTCCAATGTTTATAAAGAATTAAATATGTTATATTCATTTCAAAACATTACGATGAATTTGTGCCGATGACATTTAGTTAAAACCAATGTTAAGCAACAACACAATGTTGAATAAATAAAGATATGAAATTTACAATAGAGTATGATAAACAAATTTCAAAAAAAAAAAGAATTGGATTAATCAATGAAATTTAACAAACCTAGATTATCAAATAAAATCGAAATCATGATACGTGCGTAAGTAATATGATCACATTAGTGACCCAACCACAAACAGGACGCTACAGACAACGGCCATATTGA
>NW_018451937.1:0-379 GCF_002113885.1 Mizuhopecten yessoensis
ATAATAATCATTGAAGAAAAGTAATTTTTTACCTGTGCACTGACCGTTGTCCTTGTTACAAACGTTGTTTTTACAGTGAACAGGGCAAGGCAGGTTGCAATTACCGTAGAACCCAATGTCGCATTCTGAAAATTTCGGTCAATTGCTAGGTCATCCGATGTACCAATAAAAAT
This sequence comes from Mizuhopecten yessoensis, assembly GCF_002113885.1. Lineage (NCBI taxonomy): Eukaryota > Metazoa > Mollusca > Bivalvia > Pectinida > Pectinidae > Mizuhopecten > Mizuhopecten yessoensis. The sequence goes on from NW_018451937.1 coordinate 174, forward strand.
CACCAGTAAAATATCACATGGCTCTCACAAATATACGGTACGAATTCGACATTAATCGAAGGGCGTGTCTTTTTATGTACACTTGTGTACCTGTGTCTATTATTCCTTTCACATTGTTTTATGTTTTTCAGATATTATGAAAGCATTATCATTAATATCAGTGAGAATATGTGAATTATGTTACAATAAATAATATAACTCAACTT
>NW_018451938.1:0-379 GCF_002113885.1 Mizuhopecten yessoensis
TTATAAAGTGTTCTTTTATACTTTTCCTCTGAAATAGTACAGCTATCTATAGATGTTCTATAATCACCAGTGTAAAAATATCTTTGTACATGTATATGTTCAGTTAAAAAACAAATACATGTATTTGTATCGTTGATTTGATATTATGGAATATTCAGCTGAATGCATCTTTCTTTTCTCTTTCAATTTTAAGATCACAAAGGAACTTATTGCATTATAAACAATTATTTAAACTTTGGTAACACTGTAGTGCACTGGAGTTAATACTGAAGTGAACTGGAGTTAACATTGAAGATAACTGGAGTTAACACTGAAGTGAACTGGAGTGCACTTAAATGTTTTGTCAAGTGCACTTCCTTGTTCACTACGTGTGCACTAC
>NW_018451939.1:0-379 GCF_002113885.1 Mizuhopecten yessoensis
GACCAATCAGCGTTACGGATTTGTGTTGAATTACAATGAGAAATTCACAAAATTGACTTTCCCGATGATCAATTATTACTCGATGATCTCATTATAATACAATTAATATACATTATAAAAATAAAAAGCAGAATCAGCTATTTGTGCCTGAAGTCTGCAGGTGGTTTGTATTAAATGTTCATTGAAATGATAATTTCTCGATCGTTTTAACAATTGGAAATTTAGAAATATATTTATCAGTTATGGACTTTTGTGGAGGTGAATATAAAATTATGGTTACGTGAACCTTTCTTCTCGGTTAATATCACTTTCTAAGGATCATGTAACGTATATACACTGAAATAAAATTCCTTAATTGTTAAATTCGAACCTTTATAAA
>NW_018451940.1:0-379 GCF_002113885.1 Mizuhopecten yessoensis
AGGAAATTAAGACTGTATCTGGACAGAGATGAGTTAGTTTTTTACATAAACATATATATCTTAAATGTTTTTTAACTAACATCGATGGAACCTGAATTAGAATACTTAAGACTAACAAGACTTTTGAGATAAAAATGACGCGTTTTTGTCATGTAATACACAATACTTACCTGATCCAGTAGTTACCATATTGCTGGATCTTTTGTCGAACTTCTTAATTATAGCTTGACACGTTCATTTCCCGTTATTAGTATTATTAGTATCTAAGTATCAATATTCAGCAAGACTGAAGCAAACAGTGCTAAAATTGCTGATATTGCAGAAATGTTTACAGGCACTGTACTCATTTTCTGTGAAAAAGATAATAACATGGAACAAG
>NW_018451941.1:0-379 GCF_002113885.1 Mizuhopecten yessoensis
AATACCTTAAATTGCTGTTTAAATATGATATAATATCACAAACATTTCACTCATGTTTACCATGATTATAAGTGTTCTGTTTACTGCTGCATTAACTGTTCAATAATAGTAAGATGAACTACACCATACAATCTCATATCCAATGAACACAAGGGTTAATTGGTGACCTTTGTTCTTTCATTTAACTGTTTTTTAAACTTGTGTTAAAGGTTTGTACAGAAAATGAAAACAATTTTATAATTCACATTTGTGATTTTTTTTTTGGCATTCTACGTATACACATACTCCGGTACCAGAATGTTTTGTTTTTTTAATTTTGAAATAAATCAGTCTCAAATTTTTAAATCTATCAGTTCATTATATCAAAGTAAACACTATA
>NW_018451942.1:0-379 GCF_002113885.1 Mizuhopecten yessoensis
GCAAGCGAAGCCTTTCCCAGAATGGTACCTATCTCACCAAGCGCAGGGTTGCAGTCATGTTTACGTCAGTATCAACTAAATGTATGCTTTTTTATCTGCTATATATACAACTGTCACTGTAGGAATAATATTATTCATTTATTGCAAAATGTTGACGAGTATTTTTTTCAAATGATATAAGGCTCTATATATTTTTTGTATTATAACAATTATTAAAAAGCGAATGCACGGTATGTCACGAGAGCCGATTACAAAAAGTGGTGACTATGAGTTCGATTGGGTCAAAGGTAATGTTTACACAATACTATATGTTCGACAGGGTCAGGGGTTCACACTCAATAAACGTGTTTTCATATTAATTGATAAAGATATAATACAA
>NW_018451943.1:0-379 GCF_002113885.1 Mizuhopecten yessoensis
ACTCATGTAAGATCCTCTATTTAATGAATACGTTTGCAAGAAGAAGAATAAATATCATATTTTAATGCTTTAAAATCAGGAACCATAGCAAGACATTTATATCAATAAATGACAGTTTACATATAAAAGAATGCATGCAAATTAGAATTTGATCCAATGATTTGGAGCGTTCATAATGTATGCTACTTAATATTTTTTGTGCAAATCATGAATATATTCATATACATAGCAATGCTGACAGTGTGTATAATACACAGTTAGATTGTTTTTAGACATTAACACTGTATATTTAGAAATTGGAGTTTTAATCCGAGAATTTATTTCATGCATGATGGATACTTATATTTACTAGAAACCAAAGTAGGATATTTACTTCTTA
>NW_018451944.1:0-379 GCF_002113885.1 Mizuhopecten yessoensis
TGTTCCCTGCTTAACGTTCAGCATTAAGGAATATGACAACAACTAGCTCACCTGTACTCAGTATGTTGTGACTGGGAAGAATGCAGTGCTTCAATAGGAAAACACTGTAAGGTCGACATCAGATCCGCGCTATCACCAGGAGATAAATACATAATAAAACCATACCAAACCAACGGACCAGAGTTGTTTCTTATGAAATAAGGTCGGACTAGCTATTATATATTGCTTTCAGGCGAGCATTGACAAAGCTTTACAAGGCCTGCATAAATAGTTGCATGTCCGAAAATGTTAGACAAACCAGTTGTTCCGCATACACAAACACGCCCCTGCTAATTTAAGTACGTACTCATTGTGTATAATGTAGTGTACATATAGTGTA
>NW_018451945.1:0-379 GCF_002113885.1 Mizuhopecten yessoensis
TAAAGCAGCTATTGAAAGCTACCTCTTAAATAGTATTTGTAAAATGATAGGATGAGTTTATTCTCATGTTTAATCAAGCTTCATTGAGAACATTGATCGTGTAAAAGAAGAAAGAGAAACTGCACACAGGTTTTTTATTGTAAAGCTTATAAAGCCTTGGTCCGTCCAAAAGTAGAATATGCCAGTGTGGTCTGGGACCCACATTTAAAAAAACTGTTAACATTGACCAAATTGAGAAGGTCCAACGCCGAGCTGTCCATTTTGTTGCTAATCAACACAGGAATATGTCCAGTGTGAGCGATATGCTGGACCACTTGCAGTGACGTAGCCTGGCAGACCGGTGTTGCGATTCTCGTCTCACTATGATGTACAAAATAGT
>NW_018451946.1:0-379 GCF_002113885.1 Mizuhopecten yessoensis
GGGTCATGTCAGTGTTCACTGTTTCCCTCCCATGACACTCGTCCCAATTGTCAGTATAATGTGATGGGTCGTCCCAATTGTCAGTATAATGTAATGGGTCATGTCAGTGCTCACTGTTTCCATCCCATGACACTCGTCCCCATTGTCAGTATAATGTGATTGGAAATGTTAGTGTTAACTGTTTCCCTCCTATGACACTCATCTCCATTGTCAGTATAATGTAATGGGTCATGTCAGTGCTCACTGTTTCCCTCCTATGACACTCGTCCCCATTGTCAGTATAATGTGATTGGACATGTTAGTGTTAACTGTTTCCCTCCCATGACACTCGTCTCCATTGTCAGTATAATGTGATGGGTCATGTCAGTGTTCACTGTTT
>NW_018451947.1:0-379 GCF_002113885.1 Mizuhopecten yessoensis
GTTTCTATTTTACGTTGTATGAACGGCTGTATTTATTGTACGTTGCATGGACGTCTGTGTCTTTTATACGTTGTATGAAAGGATATGTACGTTGAATGTTTTAAGCCTACTACGTTTAACACATGCTGCGTCAATCGTACATTGTAAGTCATGCTGCGTCTATTTTATTGTACGTTGTATGGACGATTGTGTCAATTGTACGTTGCATGATCTTCTGTGTCTGTTGTACGTTATATGAACGACTGTTTGTTGTATGTCGTAAGAAGAGCTATGTCTACTGTACGTTATATGAACAGTTGCGTCTATTGTATGCTGTATGAATGTCTGTTTCTAATGTACGATGTAAGAACGGCTGTGTTTATTGTACGTTGTAAGAACG
>NW_018451948.1:0-379 GCF_002113885.1 Mizuhopecten yessoensis
TTCATTACAGAAAATACTATTGCAGTTGCGTTGAGGTACATGTAATTGAAATAACCTCACTTCCTTAACTTATCAGCCTCTCGATTTATTTAGAAGATTACTTCTGTTAAAATAATAAAGACTGTGCAAAACCTTTAATTTCTAATTTTGATTAAATTTGTCCGTTTGCAACAAAGTGAAAGAACTTAGGCTTAAACATTGTTTCCACTCCATCAGCTATTATGTTTATTATATTTTGTTGCCAATAGATATGTTAAAATTAAAACTGAATATATGCAGCATCTTTAAATACGTATCATACATTATCGCATATCGTGGTATTGGTGGTATGCAAGCTATTACCACAGAGCTGATGTATTACAAGTTAATTAATGGAAAC
>NW_018451949.1:0-379 GCF_002113885.1 Mizuhopecten yessoensis
CGGGTAACGGCACTGACTTGCACAAATAAGAAGGAGACTAGGATTTGTAACCAAGTATTTTATGGCGATGTGCTGTCTGTGTCACATGTTGATGTCATACATGGATGGTATTTATATATTTACTAAAAATGAGATAAAAAAAGTAAACCAATAGTCACAAATGTAGCAAACAGCAACGGTGATGTCACACAACATAAAATAAAAACGTGTACGATATATACACCACCACTGGACTCGTACTTCCGTCCGGAGTCGAACGAGTTTCAGCCACTGTAGTGTTAATATTAAGACTATGAAGCAATGTCGTCAATAAACTGCCCCATGTCCAGCCTACTTGTAAACACACCTAGCCCGAGTTCTTCGGGCAAGAATTGAGGAC
>NW_018451950.1:0-379 GCF_002113885.1 Mizuhopecten yessoensis
CATGATTTCTGTTTTTGTCGGATTAAAAGTCATAAGCCAGTCTTCCGAACACTTTTCTAATTTATTCAGGTCATAGTTAATTTCAGATTCTATATTAACAAGATTAGGGGATGAATATGATAGTGAAGTGTCATCTGCAAATAAGCGTGATAATGAAGTAAGTTCTTTTGAAATATCATTTTATAAAGGTCAGAAATAATAGTGGTCCTAGTACAGACCCTTAAGATACACCCGCAGTGGTGTTTTTAACTGAAGATACGGATTTGTTACTGAATACTTCTTGTTCTCTATTCATAAGATAGGCTGAATCAATTTTAAGATATTTCCTGAGAAACCATATTGTTTAAGTTTATAAAGTAATCCTGCGTGCCATACCCTA
>NW_018451951.1:0-379 GCF_002113885.1 Mizuhopecten yessoensis
ATCCTTCTTCCTTTTCTAACATCCTCCTTCCTACTGTAACATCCTCCTTCCTACTCTTACATCCTCCTTCCTACTCTAACACCCCTATTTCTTCTCTAACATATTTCTTCCTTCTTTATCATTCTCCTTCATACTCAAATACCCATCTTCCTTCTCTAACATCCTCCTTCTAGCTTTAACATCCTCGTTCCTACTGTTACACGTTCTTTTCTTCTCTAACATCCTTCTTCCTACTCTAACACATTTCTTCCTTCTTTCTACTCTAACATCCCCCTTCCTACTCTAACACCCTCCTTTCTTCTTTACTATCCTCCTTCCTTCTTTAACATCCTCCTTCCTTCTCAACATCCTCCTTCCTTCTCTTACATCTTCCTTCTTT
>NW_018451952.1:0-379 GCF_002113885.1 Mizuhopecten yessoensis
AATACATTGAGATGGTAAAAGTAATGACACTTGAAAAAGGTTTCTTAATGTATAACAAAGTCATCCAACTTTTGTTTTCTTTTTGCAAGAATATTAATCACAAGTGACATAGTTTACCATGATACATATACAGCAGTAAAATAATGGTTTTGTTCCAAGAAACAAAGCACGACCAATGATTCCGAAGGTATTTTGTTGTGATATAAATGCATAGCAAACGTGTCATCCAAATTACTTTGCATTATCCACTTTTTGACGAGACAAATGTTGCTCAAACACAAAAGTGTATTTTGTTATAAATCGCTTCAGATTCATACATTGCTTGTAAAGTTTAAGTGATTCAGATTAAGAACAAAATAAGCAAAGCACAACAAAAACA
>NW_018451953.1:0-379 GCF_002113885.1 Mizuhopecten yessoensis
ATCGATCTCGTTGTTTTAGTGTATTTATCGGTTCTTGGTGTCTGTCTGTTTGTTCTGGATTTCCCATTGTATTTTTGTCGACATTTAGCTGTTTTGTCTTTTTGTTTCAAAAGATGGTTCCAGCAGAGTGGTGACGCTAAGATGACTACAGAGTTATTCGTACGACAGAAATGAAAATTTCCCGTTTTAGCTCTACAAGCTGTTCGAGGTGAGGAAAGACATCGCGATTTGAATGTTGTAACTATGATATAGTATTTTGTCTGCGAAGTTAAAACAAATAAGCGCAAATTTGCACTTTTACAATATCATTTAGTATGTAATGCGCACAGATTTCAGTCTTATTTAAGGAATGATTTTTATTTTTTCAACATTTATGAGG
>NW_018451954.1:0-379 GCF_002113885.1 Mizuhopecten yessoensis
GCAAGGTTCGAAATGCTCAACAAATAATTAACTTTAAACAACCTTGCATCGGTCTCACTCACATACTAACTTCAAATCTCACTATAAACAAAAAAAGAAATATGTCGTTTCAAAGCTTCATAACCAAATTTAAAGCAATGATCTTTATGAATGCACGCAGCTGAAAACCTGTCTTCGCTGGAGGGAAAAAACGAGGTGTGTCCCACACCTCTCAGAACTACTTCGTCAACAGACATTCCTTCTACTACTCCTATTTTTAGTTAGGAAGCATATCTCTGGGATCCAAATATGATCGAACATAATTCATTTCGATAGGGATCAGTTCCACTAACCCAACTGTTATCATACTACACCAGAGAAAATCAACGCTTTCTTTACA
>NW_018451955.1:0-379 GCF_002113885.1 Mizuhopecten yessoensis
TTTTTTTTTTTAGAAAAAATGAAAAATATGTATATCCCCCGCCCCCCTCCCTTTCATGTAAATTTAGTTTTATCTTTTCGTAGGAACACTAAATGCCCCTCAGAAACAAGCAGAGGCATAACATATATACATTCCAGGTATTTGTAGGAACAATTCCACATGTAATAATTCAGTGAGGTCAATACCATATTTATTCTACAACCCCCCCCCCCCTTTGATAAATATATATTTAAAAATGAAAAAGTGGGGATGGCTTATTAGGAAAAGAAATTTAATGGAACAAATTTGGTTTATCACTAAATGAGGTAAAAATGTTTTTTTTCTTAATTGAGGTTTTCTTTAAACAAGAGGCCCAAGGGCCTTAGCGGTCACCTGAGTT
>NW_018451956.1:0-379 GCF_002113885.1 Mizuhopecten yessoensis
TACGTATAACATAACCTGTTGTAGAGACGACAAAACACAACCAAGTACAGTACAAGGAAGACCATGGCTGTTGCAACAACGCTTTACGATGAGCTAACAAAATATTAAAATATTTTCTGGTATTGGCTGTTTGGAATTCCAAATATTTTGCTTTAAGCATCACCAATTAGTCATAGAAGGACGAAACAACTGGATGTTGTAGTGTAACTCATTTCTATTACCAAATTTTAAAGATGCAGTCCCCTGTGTGCGCTACGTTCATCTTTTCTCATTGCAGACAAATTTATAAACAGGTAGGATAAACATAATGGAAGATCTTTGCGTAATATTGATTTTTTTTTACTTCTAGAGAGTTCATACTTAATGCAGTTATTGTGGC
>NW_018451957.1:0-379 GCF_002113885.1 Mizuhopecten yessoensis
AATGGTAGACCTTAGACGGTGAACCTAAATTAGTAATATAAATCAAACAAAATATAGATGGATAGATTCTGATCACCAAAGATCATTACCTACGTGTATTACCAGCGTGTTGCAGTTTGATGTCTCGGTAACCGTGATTGCTAATTACTACTGTGTGCAATCAAGCGTGAGATTCAGACCACTCACTCTCCTAAGAATTGCGGTTCGATCCCCAGCGATGGCGGAAATCAGGATAGTCGTGTCTGAAAGGATCAGTTGTTATCCCTCAAATTCCACGGTTGTTTTCCCCCTTGGGTTTTCTCAATCACGAAAATATTAGGAGTTCCAGTACACCTACTTACTTATACGTATGATACTGGGCATGCTTATTATTGTATTT
>NW_018451958.1:0-379 GCF_002113885.1 Mizuhopecten yessoensis
TGATCAAAAACAAAACATGAGAAGAAGGTGGGGTGATTGCAGAGAAAATCCTGCTAATCTAGCATATTTTTGACTATGTAATCGATCGCTTTCAAAAGTATCAATGCATTTCTATCGTTGCTACAATAAATGTGGATGGCAATTATCTGTTTTGTGTTGAGTAGTATTTGTGTCATTGCTGTTGATCATCTGCTTTTCTCAACTGATTAATAGTATTAAAACGTTGTTGTTAAATGATCTATGTTACCTTAGCTTGTGCTTTCTTCAGTTCGTTATCATTTTCTGCAATCTGTAAGTGTTACATGCATTTAGTTATGCACAAGAATATTGAAGTTATAAGCAATAAAGGAAGCGCCTCACAAGTATTAATTATTTTTCA
>NW_018451959.1:0-379 GCF_002113885.1 Mizuhopecten yessoensis
AGATGTATCACGGTGATAGAGGTACTGTATTGGTAAGTACTAGTACGCTATGTAGATGTTTTACGGTGATACAGTGTGAGCAACCACAGGGACCTGACAATTTGTTACAGCTATAACTTGTACCTAAACTTAGGTGTTTAGAGTAATGTTACACGTTTAAGGGTTTAGATCGACTTTCCGTAAAAACGCTACCGTTTATATGATCATTGAGGCCGTATATATGATCATTTGGTCCGTATATATGACCATTGGGGCCGTATATATGACCATTGAGGTCGTATATATGATCGTTGGGGACGTATATGTGATCATTTTGGCCGTATATATGATCATTTAGGACGTATATATGATCATTGGGGCCGTATATATGATCATTGGG
>NW_018451960.1:0-379 GCF_002113885.1 Mizuhopecten yessoensis
GAAACGCATTATGTCCTCCTTCCTCACAGTCTTTTGTAGTTCTTCATCTCCGTGAGAAATTGTCTCCTCAGGTGCATTACCATACTCCATCACCTGGACAATTTTGACTTTATTGACGTCATCTACTTTATTGATGCTATTGGCTGATTTGTGAAATGATTTTCGAGAGGCTAACCGCAACAACCATCCAGGGAATATGCGTATATCGGTCACAGCCTCACAGCGCATGGTGAATATCGTCAACACGATCAGCAGACAACTGTATAACATAGCCACGAGGAGGAAATAGGAAATCCCTGCCATTGGATCTGAAACCTTTGGCATGTTTTCTCCAATAAGCGTCATAAATACGGCCAACGACAGGAACATGGTGATTGTG
>NW_018451961.1:0-379 GCF_002113885.1 Mizuhopecten yessoensis
CAGTAGTCTACCACATTGTATCGGTAATAGTCAATCAAACGTCGTTTGATACGTAAATTACTATTGCTTTAGCACTTACGTTCTTCATTTAAATAATGGTTTTTTTTTAATTACGCTTTTCACGTATTATTCGTCCCTCCCAAATATAAATATTCAAAATAATTTTCCAGTTAGGAAACGTTACCTCCGTTTCCAGTGACGCACGCGAACACGACCCAGCAGACACACACGCCCCAAAGAGTTTTGTGAACAGCGTTGTAAAGGGCCGCGACGCCAACACTCATGGCGTTACCATTAGTCTCCTCGTAGGTACCATACACCACTAAACAGCCCAGGGTGGTCATAAATGCCCAGATGAAAAGGTTCAATGGCTGGAATA
>NW_018451962.1:0-379 GCF_002113885.1 Mizuhopecten yessoensis
TTTTTTTTTTTTTTTTTAAACATTTTATCTTTATAAAAGACCAAAGGTTGAAAAGGGAATACCCAGTATGCACTGATGTTAATGTCAACTTTATTGAGGGAACCATAAATATTAATTTAAGCTGTATTCAGCAAATATTTATCTGTCGTTGGTAATTACTTGTTTTTATCACACAATGTACTGTGTTATCCAGTGAATATATTCATGTCATATGTTTTTGCATATTAACCCATGTAATATGACCTACCAGCGATTGTGATTGGTTGTAAGTTTCAATTGTTTCAATTGTGGCCTCACACCTAGGACAAATACATGACGTCATAGACTTGCGCACTGGAGTCAAAATGGCGACTTTTTACATTTCAAGGTTGCATGAAAA
>NW_018451963.1:0-379 GCF_002113885.1 Mizuhopecten yessoensis
GGTAATTTGTCACATCGTTTCCTCTAGAGCGAATGGAGTGGCGAAGAACAAGCAGCATTTTTAACCAGTTATCGACATATGGCGATTAATAACGGTAGCATTTGGCAATGAATGGTCTGTCGGATTTGATTAAAATTAAATCAGGAAGATTTGACCTGGAAGGGTCAACTTTTAAACAAAAAATAACATGTCAAAATCGCGATAATACGCCTTTTGAAAACGAAAGTTGTTATAACGCGAAAAATACGTAATGCGAAAAAGGTTGTAATAACGCCTTTAGGAAGTCTTTACAACGATAAAAATAAATTAAAGAGCGTATTAACCCTTTTAACACTGACCATAATGGACTCATCCATATCAATGCATGGTAGAGTCTACT
>NW_018451964.1:0-379 GCF_002113885.1 Mizuhopecten yessoensis
AGCTTCCTGGGATAGAGCCCGACAAAGTTTGAGAATGAAAATGACATTGACCTACAGTCTCAGGAATCAAATGTGTCAAACACTTCAAATGGTTTCTGCTGAAGAACTAAAATGTATAGAATCTTCATATTTGGCTGGTGTCTTCCTGTGATCAAGCACGACAAAGCGTAAAAAAGAAAACAACCTAGATCTCCTTATAAGGTCACAGGGGTCAAATATGTCCAACAACTTCTTAAGAAGAACAAAAAAGCATAAAATCATACAATTATATGTGGGTGGTAGTTTCAACAGATGGAGCGAACAATGTTTGCGAGTGAAATATTTATAGTACAGGATAAAATTTAATGAGAATATTTTGCTATGACTGCTTAAATATTCA
>NW_018451965.1:0-379 GCF_002113885.1 Mizuhopecten yessoensis
TCCTGAAGATCCAGATGTCGGCGATACAGATGATATCACTGGGGTGGCCGCAACGGTGAAATCGAATTTCTCAGCAGTGTAGGTTGTGCTTCCTGAAGTGACCAAAAGATCACGGTCAATGGCGGCGCCATGCGCGGCAGTCGTGAATACGATCTGTGATAATGAGACTGAGGTTACAGGACAGTCAGTGCCATCTATAGTAACACTAGACCCTTGATCGAATCCGTTTCCCGTGATGGTAACATCGGTGCCACCGTTGGTACTGCCTGCTGCGGGACTGACAGAGTTAATGACAGCCTGACTGGTGACAGTCACAGGAGATGGGTCATGCATAGCGCGTCCTTTCTGTGCAACATCTAGTACCAATGGCTGGGCCCCA
>NW_018451966.1:0-379 GCF_002113885.1 Mizuhopecten yessoensis
AGGAAGTCCGCCATTTTGCCAATGAAAGCACACTTTGTTTTAAACATTTTTACATTCGTTATAATAAAAATTAAACGAGTATCTAGTCATTTGAGTTATTTTGTAGTTTTGTATCGGTCGAGTATGTTCTAGACTAACATTAATCGGGATAGATGATTTAAGTCTTTCGTTTACTCGCACCTGAATTTTTGGCCTCGAGTAATAATTAGAAGTTGATGGCGTATTTTGCTGCTATGTGCGGCCTCTTTGATTCCTGTTTTGTGTATAGACTTTGACATCCTATGTTGTCCCTGTGTATTATAAAAGTGGTTGTTTTGCGTCGACCTTGACATTCGACATTGTCCGTGTATTGACAGTATGGTTGTTTGTATCGATGTTG
>NW_018451967.1:0-379 GCF_002113885.1 Mizuhopecten yessoensis
GGGTGAACATCAGAGGTGTTATTGTGAATGTTTAACTTATGTCTGTCAGAAGGATAATGTTAAAATGATCAAGCAATATGATCTTTATATTCTAACCAATAAGAAATTAATAAAAATCTTACTTGCCAACTCTCCCTATTTAGGAGGGAGACTCCCTATTTTGAACCCTTAAATTTAGCATGATCAACCAGTGAATTTTCTAAACTATTCCTAAGATCTAATTATTTCATTTTTAAAGAACAACTCAAAATAAGTCATTTAAGGTTATTTTGTCTCTAGGGATTTAGTTTTGAGCATGCAGAATCTCCTCATGGAAATTTTAAAAAGGATGAGACATTAGACATATTTTAACTGCTCCCTCCCCCAAAGTTGGAATTCC
>NW_018451968.1:0-380 GCF_002113885.1 Mizuhopecten yessoensis
TGTTCAATGGGACACAAATTGTATGAACATATAGTATAGATATAAAGGTTCTATAGGACACAAAGGGTATGAACATAGTGTATAGGTATAATGTTCTATAGGACACAAAGAGTATGGACATATTGTATAGGTATACTGTTTTATAGGTCACAAAGAGTATGGGCATAGTGTATAGGTATAATGTTCTATAGGACACAAAGGGTATGGACATATTGTANTCACAAAGAGTATGGACATAGTGTATAGGTATAATGTTCTATAGAACACAAAGGGTATGGACATATTGTATAGGTATAATGATTTATAAGACACAAAGGGTACAGAAAACTTTTTTAAGGTATAATGTTCTATAGAAAACAAAGAGTATGGACATATTTTAT
>NW_018451969.1:0-380 GCF_002113885.1 Mizuhopecten yessoensis
AAAAACAGTTAAAACGCGATGGAAAAGGTAACCTTGACAACCGTACTGTAGTGATGCTATCAGCGACGAGGAGATCGACGTTTTGTGGAGAAAAGGTCAATTTGGAACTCAAAACCCTGACGCTATTTAACAGACACTTTGGTTTTTCAATACAGTACATTTTGGTTTACGGGGATCAGCGGAGCATCGCGATATGTGCTGGGGGGACGTTACACTACAAAACCACACTGACGGACATGAATATCTAGAGTTTACGGAAAGACAAACAAAAACCAGGACAGGGGAGAACACCCGTGATGTTCGCAAAGTAAAACCAAAATTGTGGGCAAACACTGAAATCCCGAAAGGTGTCCTGTTCATGTTTACAAATGCTATGCAGA
>NW_018451970.1:0-380 GCF_002113885.1 Mizuhopecten yessoensis
TAGATGTGGCCTGTTGTCATCTAAATCTATCATCTACAGCAACATCTGGTAATATTTTGGTAGATGTGGCCTGTTGTCATCTAAATCTATCATCTATACTAACTACAGCAACACACAGGTAATATTTTGGTAGATGTGGCCTGTTGTCATCTAAATCTATCATCTATACTAACTACAGCAACACACAGGTAATATTTTGGTAGATGTGGCCTGTTGTCATCTAAATCTATCATCTATACTAACTACAGCAACACACAGGTAATATTTTGGTAGATGTGGCCTGTTGTAATCTAAATCNGCATGTTGTCATCTAAATCTATCATCTACAGCAAAATACAGGTAAGATTTTGGTAGATGTGGCCTGTTGTAATCTAAATCTA
>NW_018451971.1:0-380 GCF_002113885.1 Mizuhopecten yessoensis
CTGACTAAATATCAACATCCTGAGCCTATTGGTTATTCAGAAGAAAATGTTTAAGTTTTTAACAAATTTGACCCCTGTCACCTTGAATATGGGTGAAGGTCATTCATTTTAACAAACTCTTTAGCCCTTCATATCAGCATGCTACTGGCCAAATATCATCACCAAGGGCATTTTGGTTGTTCAAAAGAAGTTGTTTAAAGTTTTTTTTAAATATTTGACCCCTGTGACCTTGAATATGGGTGAAGGTCATTCATTTGAACAAACTTTGTATCCCTTTACCCCAGCACGTTACTGGCCAAATATCATCACTTTGGGCATTTTGGTTATCGAGAAGGAGTTGTTTGAAGTTTTTAACATATTTGACCCCTGTGACCTTGAAT
>NW_018451972.1:0-380 GCF_002113885.1 Mizuhopecten yessoensis
AGCTTTAAACATATTTGTTGCCAATAAAATTGAACAAGGGATTGGGGTACACGTTTTTACAATTTATCACAGCCTTCTCCCGTCATACATTTGCAATTAAATGTCAACAATGATAATAGGCATAAACATAAAGTATATATATATAAATATATATTGAATTTAGTACCGGAATGTGACATCTGTAAGGGGCTAATTTAAACACCTTTCTTCAACCATGGGAAAACCTTTCTGAAAAAAGGAATATTCATGAGACGAATATCCCTTTTCAAATGTTTTCATAAAGTGCATATATGCAATGACAAACTACACGTGTATAAAAAAGAGAAAAGTTTGTGATATTATAAATTATGTAAATCTAAAAGCGCACGTATCTCATTTGA
>NW_018451973.1:0-380 GCF_002113885.1 Mizuhopecten yessoensis
AGTAATATTAAGGACAATAGTTACTCCAATACAAAATCCAATACTGAATTAATATTAAGGGCAATAGTTACTCCAATACAAAGTCCAATACTAAAGTAATATGAAGGACAATAGTTACTCAAATACAAAATCCAATACTAAAGTAATATTAAGGGCAATAGTTACTCCTATACAAAGTTCAAAACTGAAACAATGCTTAAGACAACAATTACTCCATTACCAAGTTCTAACTCGATTATTTTGCGATATATATGTAGTTTTAATGTACGATCAGTGAATCGTGGCAATAAGTGGATGCACTTCCCTTTTATATCACCCCAACATGATGATGTACAAAAGTGTAAATGAATAGGGGTATATTTTTATGGCTGTGTTATTTT
>NW_018451974.1:0-380 GCF_002113885.1 Mizuhopecten yessoensis
GTTTCTTTGAAGATGAAATTGTCTTATTTTGCTCTATATTGGGCCCATTTTATGCCATGCCCTTCTAGGTTGTAGAAACTTGACTGATACAAAATATGGTCACCTTATTGCCTCAGCCATTTTTACCATATATTGTAACAATTTATATGGTGCTAGAAAGTAGTCTTAATTTAAAGTTAAAATTTGCCAATTTCCCCATATTGGCCCTCATGTATACTCAACCCTAAGGTGGCCACATCCTTTCATAATATAAAAGGCCAAAAATATATTGTTTTGTGCCTACCCAAATTTTTTTTGCCAATTTTCAAAGAAAGAACTGTTCAAGTCAAGATCATCCTCCTTTCTATGTAAAGGCTAAATAAAAATAACTGAAAAATTGA
>NW_018451975.1:0-380 GCF_002113885.1 Mizuhopecten yessoensis
AACGAGCGGAACAATCTGCTGTAACATTTTAAATCATTGTTTAGCAAACCGATTAAGTATGCAAATTTGTTTGCTGGTTAATTTGCTATTAAATGAATAATTTGTTTTGTTGTGACCTGAATTGATGCTAGTATGATAAGTATTGCCATTCCGTGTATAAGTGTTTCTATGTTTTTAAAGAGTGTGCAGTCCGCTTTTACGACTCTAAGTGTAAAAGTCGATGTCAATCTAACTGTTGAAATAACACCTAACGATTGCTTTATTCTCTGTTAACCCCGTTAATCCGTGGTATATCGCCACATTTATGTGTTAGAGATCCTACGTAGATAAACGCTTCCAAATGGGATTTTTCAAAATGCCATATTACTTAATACAAAGTG
>NW_018451976.1:0-380 GCF_002113885.1 Mizuhopecten yessoensis
CTAGTGATCGTAGTCGATGGCCGCGTGTCAGAGGGCTAGTGATCGCAGAAGATGGCCGAGTGTCAGAGGGCTAGTGATCGTAGACGATGGCCGAGTGTCGGAGGGCTAATGACCGAGTGTCAGAGGGCTAGTGATCGTCGTCGATCAGACGCCTTAACCACTCGACGAACGCGGCCCCTCGGTGTCGTCTCACGTAGCATACATTTGGTATTTTCCTATATACTAGACGATGGCCGAGTGTCAGAGGGCTAGTGATCGTAGACGATGGCCGAGTGTCAGAGGGCTAGTGATCGTAGTCGATCAGACGCCTTAACCACTCGACCAACGCGGCCCCTCGGTGTCGTCTCACGTAGCATACATTTGGTATTTTCCTATATACA
>NW_018451977.1:0-380 GCF_002113885.1 Mizuhopecten yessoensis
AGTGAGTACAAGATTTAGGCACACAGTTGTGAATGAGTACAAGTTGTGGTTACACTATTGTGAATGATTACAAGTTGTGGTCACACTGTTGTGACTGAGTACAATTTTTGGTCACACTGTTGTAAGTGAGTACAAGCTTTAGGCTAACAGTTGTGAATGAGTACAAGTTTTGGGCACACTGTTGTGAATGAGTACAAGCTTTGGTCACACAGTTGTTAATGAGTACAAGCTTTGGTCGCATAGTTGTGAATGACTACAAGCTTTGGTCACACAGTTGTGAATGAGAACAAGCTTTGGTCACACTGTTGTGAATAATTACATACTTTAGGCACACAGTTGTGAATGAGTACAATATTTGGTCACACTGTTGTTAGTGAGTA
>NW_018451978.1:0-380 GCF_002113885.1 Mizuhopecten yessoensis
CAATTTCATGATTTATATGTAGAAAACCAATTAAGTGGTAACAGTTATAGATAATAGATAGGAATACTCTAAGTATATTGAGCTGATATAATACAACTGTTACTGTACGATAGACAGGTTAATGTGATAAATTGTTCTTCTGTTTCCAATCTCTCTCTCTCTCTCTCTCTCTCTCTGTTTTCTTTTCATATTTCTTAATTCAAATGACTATCTTTTGTGTACTGTTTGTGTGTGTGTATGGGGAAGTGTAAGTGTGAGCGAATGCCTGAGTATATTTTTTTATTGGTAATTTGATTAAGGACATGGAATAACTCACTTTGATGCTGTGTATGTATATGTGAATTGATGTATACAACAACTAAGTGAGGGATTTTAAATTT
>NW_018451979.1:0-380 GCF_002113885.1 Mizuhopecten yessoensis
AATTTTACTCTTGTCTCTCAGTGGTGACGTCAGTAAGCACTGATGGTGTAAGACAAAGCGCTCTGACGTCAGAGTAGGTTTAAGTGATGCCCGAGTGACTCGGCCGTACTCAGATATCATATTAAGCCATGAAACATCGGTGGAATTTTACTCATGTCTCTCAGTGTAAACATCGGTGGAATTTTACTCATGTCCCTCAGTGGTGACGTCAGTAAGCTTTGGTGCTGTAGGACAAAGGGCTCTGACGTCAGTGTAGGTTTAAGTGATGCCAGAGTGACTTGACCGTACCCAGATATCATATTAAGCTATGAAACATCAGTAAAATTCCACCGAAGTTTTATATCGTTTATTCTAAACAAATAAAGCAAGGAAATATACCC
>NW_018451980.1:0-380 GCF_002113885.1 Mizuhopecten yessoensis
AATACAATTGCGTATGATACGTCTATAGGGTGATTTAAGTTTATCTATAGAGCTCTGAGCTTAAAGTTGGATTTGAAATTGTTTCGATTTTCCCCCGGAACAAATTTCGCGCATGGATAAATACAGTGAACACCGTGAATCCGACCTTGACCTCCACGAGGGAGTTATTTTTGGAAGTTAATTCGAACAATCCAGACGTGAATTTATTTGTTGATTGTATGAGAATCTGTCTACAGTCGGTAAATTCTATAACACCCTCGTTATTTAACATGTCGTTAGAACCTCAAGAAAACGGTGGCTGCGAGACGCGTGAAACTGGGAGTGATCTTGCGACAGAGCAGAGGCCGGGGTTCGTTACAAATGTCTGAAATGTTTATGTG
>NW_018451981.1:0-380 GCF_002113885.1 Mizuhopecten yessoensis
AATATAATCCATCATACATAGGTGTGGTTATATACAGGGATAAGGTAACTTATAATTGATCAATTAAACGAGATTTATTGATGTTTGATTAAGATTCCAAACTTGCATATATGGTACTGAGGGATTACGTGAGATGACACAGTCGTGCGAGTGGTCAGTCTTGAAAGCAACAATAGTAAGATGCAATGTTTTGTTAATATATATTACCATTCATGCATAATAATTAATAAAACCCTGATTGGGTAGGGTACGTATACATACGTACAGGGTGGGCACGTAATCCCTCAGTACCATTTATGCAAGTGTGGAATCTTAATCAAACATCAATAAATCTTGTTTAATTGATCAATTCCACACTTCCATATATGGTCACTGAGTGA
>NW_018451982.1:0-380 GCF_002113885.1 Mizuhopecten yessoensis
GAAATGTATAATCACACGTACTTCAGGAATAAAGCTTTCAAATTCCTAGACGCAAACAGATTCACGGGAAGATAGTGACATGAGACCAAACGACCTCAAGAAGGTCATATAGGAAACGCATAGAATGCGGACGTACCGACTTCACATGTGCAACACGAGTTCATAAGCTCGAGGTCGTTACGATTTTCGGTGTTGAGGGAGTTTCGCTCTGTCGATTAAATCGTGTTTACAAATGCAGTCTACTTACTCTGTGAAAATAATGTTTTGTAAAATATCAAGATACCTATAAAATGCATGTGTGAGTGCACGTGTTAGCAACAGACTGCAGAACAGGGTTTTTTTTTACACTTTTTAGATCATTTGAGAGGTTGTTCCATACC
>NW_018451983.1:0-380 GCF_002113885.1 Mizuhopecten yessoensis
TATCTTTAGTCAAATTGTTATCGAATATTTTGGCTCAAATTTCCTAACAAATATGTAATCTTTCTAATTTTTTTCATACCATAAGGATATCGCATATTTTTCTTTGAGTTATTACAGACTCTAAGCCATAATTTCATTTTTTTTATGGTAAAGGAAACCTACATTAGATACTATTCAATTATATCCTTTGGTTGTGGTCGACACCTGGATTTATCGACTTGAGAAAAGATATATTAACGGAGGACGCAGTGCGTTCGTTTGGAGACACATCATAATTCTATTTATAGAAACACCCAGTCCTTTAACAAAAATCACATGCTCCAAGTCAATATCGTTTTTTAGCGGTGGACAGTGATGCACTTCTGGTCAATCACTTGTCC
>NW_018451984.1:0-380 GCF_002113885.1 Mizuhopecten yessoensis
GTTGGGTTGGAATCTGTTACTGTCAAACACACAAGTATAAATCATTAAAAATTACATTGACATATAGCTGTATGCCATATTGCATTTTTCGGTTGGTAAATTAAGATTTTAAAGCTTTTGTATAGGAGTTTTAAGTGTATGTTTAAATTTGTTGATTTGTGATGTTCATCTGTCCAAGTGTTTCATAACAACTGACAAGTACATGATTCATGCGTCATAATTACCACTGACATTATATCTTTGTATACCATTGTCTAAGGGTTGCTGCATCCGTTTTTAATGTAATAAATGTGGTGACATTTGTTGATTGGTCTTTATGTGAGGTGTCAGCTTTAAGTTGGCAGTTATGATATCTACTATCAGGAAAACTAGTATGTTAT
>NW_018451985.1:0-253 GCF_002113885.1 Mizuhopecten yessoensis
AAACCAAATAATCACTCGAGGATTGGGCATTTCTGTGTAACCCCCCCCCAGGTAAGGGGATGAATATTTTTTTGAAAATATCAAATCGATCAGAGAGAACAAATATACCCAATTGAAATTCTTTTTAAGAAAAAAGTAATCCCATCTACATGGAATGTACAGTTTATATACTTTTATTTGTTTTATTCCTTACGTTGACATCTTCCGAAATGCGGCATCGGAATTTGCTTTTTTTGGTGACGTCAAATCATTG
>NW_018451985.1:285-380 GCF_002113885.1 Mizuhopecten yessoensis
CAAAAAATCCGTCTATCCGTGGAGAAAAAAAGTCACAACGGAAAAAAGTGTTTAAAAAAACTTTCTAGTTTTAATGCTTGGTTACATTATACTCC
>NW_018451986.1:0-380 GCF_002113885.1 Mizuhopecten yessoensis
CCACAGTGGAGTTCTGCAGTGTTTTGCCTGCAGTGATCAAAAGATCCTTAAAAAATGTTTTTTGAAATATTATGAATAAATATAATAAAGAGATAGAAAACAATTGTTCAAGTTACTTACATTGTATAATTTCTCTAAGAATGTGTTTACTATGCATGTATGATAAAATATTTCCTATTTGTACCCATTCAGGTATTACAAAGATGACCAGTTCAGGGATCTATGCCGCAGCATTTCCTCTTCATGATGTAAGTGGTCGACGTATTCCATACCTACTTGATAGCAGTTGTTGCCCTTTATACTTGTGGTGCATTTCTCTCTCGTGCATCAAAATCGTTTCTCTAAAATGTCGGACAGATTAATAATAACAAAGCTCATAG
>NW_018451987.1:0-380 GCF_002113885.1 Mizuhopecten yessoensis
TTATCAACTCTCTAGTCATGTGATATGTTGTTGAAAGCAAAAATTTAAAAAAAAACATTATGTATTTTCAGGCGTTTGACATATGCAGAAATAGTGTGGGCAATGCCTGCTTCAGCAACTTTAAAGACTAAGGCATGTTCCTATGCCACATGGCAGTCAAAGAAAAAAAGGAAATCACCAGACGTAAAAGAGGTGGTAAGTTTTATGATAACCTCCACCTTTAACTGCTGATATAGTGCAACTATTCAGAGTTTAGATGTGTTTGCACCCCATCTATCCAACTTTTGTGTGACTGTCTGACAGAAGTGTCGAGTATATTAAAATCAGGTACATATTATACAAGGGTCACAAGTTATACGTTATGCAAGTTTGCTTGACCA
>NW_018451988.1:0-380 GCF_002113885.1 Mizuhopecten yessoensis
ACATACCTGGTAAGTCATGTTTCTTTTTTCTATTTTAACACTGGACTAGCAAATGGCATAAAACATACAACAAAACTTACCAAAAACAAACATAATCTCAAAGTGTAAGGTGAGCTAATAATAATACTGTAGTTAACAATACATAAACTATGAAAAACAGACGAAAATAAGATTTTAATATTATTAAGTAAACTAAATGTTAAATAAGAGAATCACAGGCCTTAGTAAAAACAATACATAAACTATGAAAAAAACAGACTAAAATAATATTAAATTAAATAAACTAAATGTTAAATAAGAAAATCACAGGCCTTCGTAAAACCATGTCACAACTAGTCACAATGCTGATTGTGTATCCTTGTTATTTGAAATATATTTCA
>NW_018451989.1:0-380 GCF_002113885.1 Mizuhopecten yessoensis
TCATTGTTGAGATGTTATGTGGAAATCCACTTGTAAACGAAGTGATATACAATAATAGTCATATAACCAAAGGATAACAATTTTAAAAACTATTTAAATAAATTATTTTGCTTCAGTGAACAAAATTATTTATTGTTTTTTGCGCAATGATATGTTACATGTATTTGGAAGTGATGCGGCGCTGAACGGACTGTATTGTATCCTCGGAATCGCTTATGTTTCCATCGACTAGAATATTACGTTATTTTCAGCAGCGTATACATTCGGACATTTTTTAATTAAAGTGGTCCTATCAGTAGGTAGTAACGATTCTAAGGACATTTCGTTTGAAACAAATTTCATGTCTAATCGGTCAGATTAGCATCGCTAGCAGATGGCGT
>NW_018451990.1:0-380 GCF_002113885.1 Mizuhopecten yessoensis
ACATGTATCCTACGTTGTCACATATATAACTACACATGAACGTTGTACTGTAACAAAAATAACTACAGTGTAACATGCGTTCTACCTTGTAAGCAATTTAACTACATTGTAAGACATACTAACCACACAAGTGCTGCATAATATAGATTGATACTAAGCAAACTTTTAACAACTTGTGTGTGATTTATATTCTTTTACTCTGGGTTGAAACATTTCACAAAGTTTTTGAAAATTACTACCTCTTTTTGCAAATGTGCTATTAAATTTACGCTATAAGAAATTATGTGAGGGAGGCAAAATGCCCTTGCATATTACGCATATGATAGTATGTCGACGTTCACAATAGACGCCTTTGACAAAAAAACAAAACGCAAATAAAC
>NW_018451991.1:0-380 GCF_002113885.1 Mizuhopecten yessoensis
ATGAGTTAATGAAGTACTAACTGCAGGGATGTGTTAATGAAGTACTAACTGTAGGGATGTGTTAATGAAGTACAATCTGTAGGGATGAGTTAATGAAGTACTAACTGCAGGGATGTGTTAATGAAGTACAAACTGTAGGGATGTGTTAATGAAGTACTAACTGTAGGGATGTGTTAATGAAGTACAAACTGTAGGGATGAGTTAATGAAGTANAAGTACTAACTGTATGGATGTGCTAATGAAGTACTAACTGTATGGATGTGTTAATGAAGTACTAACTGTATGGATGTGTTAATGAAGTAAAAACTGTAGGGATTTGTTAATGAAGTACAAATTGTAGGGATGTGTTAATGAAGTACTAACTGTAGGACTGTGTTAAT
>NW_018451992.1:0-380 GCF_002113885.1 Mizuhopecten yessoensis
GATCATGCCTGACTGATAACACGACATGTGTTATTCAGATCATGCGTGACTAAAAAAAACTACGTGTGCAACTAGATCTTGCCTGACTGATACTACGACATGTGTAACTTAAATTATGTTTGACTGATAAAACGACATGTGTAACTCAGATTAAGACTGACTGATAACACGATATGTGTAACATAGATCGTGTCTGACTGATAACACGACATGTGTTACTTACACATGTCCGACTGATATCACGATATGTGTAACTTAGATCATGTCTGTCTGATAACACGCAATAGGAAACTCAGATCACACCTGACTGATAGCACAACATGTGTAACTCAAAACATGCTTGATTGATCACACGACATGTGTAATTCAGATCATGCCTG
>NW_018451993.1:0-380 GCF_002113885.1 Mizuhopecten yessoensis
TGTCCTCTGTTGTCGTGTGTATTTACGTGTCCTCTGTTGTCGTGTTTGTTTACGTGTCTTATGTTGTTGTGTGTAGTTACGTGTCCTCTGTTGTCGTGTGTGTTTACGTGTCCTCTGCTGTTGTGTGTGTTTACGTGTCCTTTGTTGTTGTGTGAGTTTACGTGTCTTCTGTAGTCGTATGTCCTCTGTTGTCGTGTGTGTTTACGTGTCCTCTGTTTTCGTGTGTTTTTACGTGTCCTCTGTTGTTGTGTGTGTTTACGTGTCCACTGTTGTGTGTATGTTTACGTGTCCTCTGTTATTGTGTGCGTTTACGTGTCCTCTGTTGCTCTCTGTGGTTACGTGTCCTATGTTGTCGTGTGTGTTTACGTGGCCTCTATTGT
>NW_018451994.1:0-380 GCF_002113885.1 Mizuhopecten yessoensis
TGATATAACTCAGGTGACCACTAAGGCCCTTGGGCCTCTTGTTTAAGATAAACATAATTTGACCTTATGATTAACATTTGACCAGATTACCTTGACCTTTGGTAAGTTGACTTCTTGTTGGTTATGACCAACTTTGCTTCATTATGTCATAACAAAATGTTACCTAAATCTGGCCTTTTAAGGGTCATATAATGTGTTTTTGACAGTATAGCCCCACTTTTCAATTTTTAGTAACAGTGACCTCAACTTTGACCTGATAAAATTGTGAAATTCTTGGTCCTTTGCACATCCATATGTATCGCATTGTATCACTATGTAAAGTTTTAGAAATTTCAGCCTTTTTTTGGAGTCCCGAAATAATCTCCGGAAACAAAAGTGCT
>NW_018451995.1:0-380 GCF_002113885.1 Mizuhopecten yessoensis
GTACATACAGAAGTTAGAGAGAGGGTGGCGAAGAGAAGACAATGATGGATACAGAATCTAGATAAGGTTAGTGATAAAGTAGTGACAGTGGTACATACAGAAGTTAGAGAGAGGGTGGCGATGAGGAGACAATGACGGATACAGAATCTAGATAAGGTTAGTGATAAAGTAGAGACAGTGGTACATACAGAAGTTAGAGAGAGGGTGGCGAAGAGAAGACAATGACGGATACAGAATCTAGAGAAGGTTAGTGATAAAGTAGTGACAGTGGTACATACAGAAGTTAGAGAGAGNGCAATGACGGATACAGAATCTAGAGAAGGTTAGTGATAAAATAGTGACAGTGGTACATACAGAAGTTAGAGAGAGGGTGGCGAAGA
>NW_018451996.1:0-380 GCF_002113885.1 Mizuhopecten yessoensis
GAGTCTGAAGAGGCTTGGGCTGCATTTAATCTAAAGAGTCTGAAGAGGCTGGGACATTTAATCCAGAGAGTCTGAAGAGGCTTGGGCTGCATTTAATCTAAAGAGTCTGAAGTTGCTGGGACATCTAATCAAGAGAGTCTGAAGAGGCTTGGGGTGCATTTAATCTAAAGAGTCTGAAGCTGCTGGGACATCTAATCAAGAGAGTCTGAAGAGGCTTTGGCTGCATTTAATCTAGAGTCTGAAGAGGCTGGGGAATTTAATCTAAAGAGTCTGAAGATGCTGATGCAAATTTAATCCAGAGAGTCTGAAGAGGCTTGGACTGCATTTAATCTAGAGTCTGAAGAGGCTGGGACATTTAATCTAAAGAGTCTGAAGAGGCT
>NW_018451997.1:0-380 GCF_002113885.1 Mizuhopecten yessoensis
CCCTTCTACATCAGCCACTATTCTAAACTACCTACAGACCCTTTTACGTCAGCCACTACCCTCTTCTCCCTACAGACCCTTCTACATCGGCCACTATCCTAAACTACCTACAGACCCTTCTACATCTNTGCCACTATTCTAAAGTACCTTCATACCCTTCTACATCGGCCACTATCCTATACTACCTACAGACCCTCCTACGTTAGTCACTATCCTAAACTACCTACATACCCTTCTACATCGGCCACTATCCTACACTACCTACAGACCCTTCTACGTTAGTCACTATCCTAAACTACCTACAGACGCTTCTACGTCAGCCACTATTCTTAACTACCTACATAGCCTTCTACATCGGCCACTATTCTAAACTACCTACA
>NW_018451998.1:0-380 GCF_002113885.1 Mizuhopecten yessoensis
TACACAAGGTGTAAATTAAAGGTATACCATGGTCTATATATGTCATTCTAGGTAATACACCAGATTTAAAGGTAAACCATGGTCCCTATATGTCAGTCCAGGTAATACACTGGGTGTAAAGGTATACCATGGTCCCTATATGTCAGTCCAGGTTATACACCAGGTGTAAAGGTATACCATGGTCCCTATGTCAATGTAGGTAATACACCAGGTGTAAATATACATCATGGTACCTCTATGTCAGTCCAGGTATTACACAGGGTGTAAAGGTATACCATGGTCCCTATGTCAATGTAGGTAATACACCAGATGTAAAGGTATTCCATGGTCCATTAATGTCAGTCCAGGTTATACACCATGTGTAAAGGTATACCAT
The DNA here is from genome assembly GCF_002113885.1 of Mizuhopecten yessoensis. Taxonomy (NCBI): domain Eukaryota; kingdom Metazoa; phylum Mollusca; class Bivalvia; order Pectinida; family Pectinidae; genus Mizuhopecten; species Mizuhopecten yessoensis. Next base: position 377 of record NW_018451998.1, read on the forward strand.
GGTC
>NW_018451999.1:0-380 GCF_002113885.1 Mizuhopecten yessoensis
GAGTGATTGTATTCCTTGCCTTTATGATTACCAGGGAGTGATTGTTTTCCTTGCCTTAATGATTACCAGGGAGTGGTTGTATTCCTTGCCTTAATGATTACCAGGGAGTGAGTGTATTCCTTGCCTTTATGATTACCTTGGAGTGATTGTATTCCTTGCCTTTATGATAACCTGGGAGTGATTGTATTGCTTGCCTTTATGGTTACCTGGGAGTGATTGTATTCCTTGCCTTTATGATTACCTGGGAGTGATTGTATTCCTTGGCTTTATGATTACCTGGGAGTGATTGTATTCCTAGCCTTTATGATTACCAGGGAGTGATTGTATTCCTTGCCTTCATGATTACCTGGGAGTGATTGTATTCCTTGCCTTTATGATTA
>NW_018452000.1:0-380 GCF_002113885.1 Mizuhopecten yessoensis
ATAAATAAAACGCGAAATACCATCAGGGTAACGTAGTCCCTAAACAGGCGTGACTGTACCCTGAAAGGGATATTTCGGTATTTTGGCTAATATTTGGGGATAAACGATCAATATAAGCAGAAAAGAAGACATATTTCAAATACTATAGAGTCAAACAGGGCATTTACGATACCTACCTGTATGTTAACAGGTGAACTAATTACCTCAGAGGTGATACCTGTGAATGTCGTGGCCAAAGGGCATTTACAACCGATCCTCCAACTAACACAGGTAGTATGGTGTACCGGTGCGTTCCTTTTTGTTTCCAGTGTTGGAGAAAACATTTACGAATTCAGAACGAATTAGAGTAGATCTAAGTCCGTGGTATAATATACGATATT
>NW_018452001.1:0-380 GCF_002113885.1 Mizuhopecten yessoensis
CCATTTCACCGACGACAGAAGTTTTATCGATATATGTTATATAAACTGGCATTTTCACAGAGAAGAGGTAAGAGGATGTAAAGATAACTGAGAGAGGAAGGGGACAAACATTTCGAGATTGATGTATTCAGAAGAAAATAAACTAAAAGTGTACCCAGGGATGTGTAGTCCACTACACATCCCGGGTGTACCACAACAAAATAGCTTCAATTTACATAATTAGCTACTTGAGCATGGATAAATGCAAAACTTACTTGTCTAGTACGTTCATAATTTCGACAAAGTAATAAATCATGTTCGCTTGTTTCGTTTGCCATACGACAAGAACAGAACGAGCTCTCTACTATATGTCATAACTAATGAAACATTGGAAATGGTAT
>NW_018452002.1:0-380 GCF_002113885.1 Mizuhopecten yessoensis
AGAAGATCATAAAAACTTGATGATAGATACATGTACAAGTATAAATAGGTACCACTACCTACAGGATTAATTTTTTTTGCCGTAGTCAGTAACATCCTATGTATAGGTTTGATACGAATTAAATTACTAAAAGTTTGACAATACAAAAAGAGTAGCGTAATTTGAGTATCGGTTCCACATTATTTAGTAAAGTAATTTCACCGCTACAATGATTCTGATATTGTGACGAAAGATGGTTAGATTAAGTACGTAGGTATTTTTTTTAATGTACAAAGACGGGAACAAGTGATCATCAAGTCATATTGATAATACTTCTGAATTTCACCCCTGCCCTACAGCCTGGACGGACAACATAAAGTCCATAATGTTAAAACGTCCGC
>NW_018452003.1:0-380 GCF_002113885.1 Mizuhopecten yessoensis
TAAGAACTGGTTATTCACGCATGTAGTTAGAACTGGTTATTCACGCCTGAAGTAAGAACTGGTTATTCACGCCTTAAGTAAGAACTGGTATTAACGCAAGTAGTAAGAACTGGTTATTCACTTATGTAGTTAGAACTGGTTATTCACGTCTGTAGTAAGAACTTGTTATTCACGCATGTAGTTAGAACTGGTTATTCACGTCTGTAGTAAGAACTGGTTATTCACGCATGTAGTAAGAATTGGTTATTCACGCATGTAGTTAGAACTGGTTATTCACGCCTGAAGTAAGAACTGGTTATTCACGCCTTAAGTAAGAACTGGTATTAACGCAAGTTGTAAGAACTGGTTATTCACGCATGTAGTTAGAACTGGTTATTCAC
>NW_018452004.1:0-380 GCF_002113885.1 Mizuhopecten yessoensis
CTCAAGGGTCAGTGGCGGGGGAAGGTCGATAATACCTTTGCTGATCTGCAGAACCACAACGTCGTGATCCCTGTCAGCAAACGGTATGTCGTACTCGAAGTTAACTTTTCCGGCAGTCGCTTTGCCCTCTCTGACACCGAATTCAATGTTGACAGCGTTCTTCCATTTTTCCTCAAACACTGTAAAATGTCATTTAATATTCTATTATAATGAAATCAGAAGTGACAATATATGTTTGATTTAATACTAAAAAAAACACCAATACGTTTGTGTTTCAATGATAAATATTTTGAACGATGGTCGTCTTAAATTGATGTATCTGAATTAAATGGTAGATTTTTCATATAGATGAACAACGTGTTATTGCAGATTAATGCTTG
>NW_018452005.1:0-380 GCF_002113885.1 Mizuhopecten yessoensis
TGCAACTCAGTACTAGGATATAACACAATATCGAAATCGCCATACCTTGATCACCGCTCGATACATTTGTTTCTTCATGTGTACGAATACGAACAAAAAGTCGTCTTCTCTATAGACGAGTCTACACCGATACTCAAGGTTGTTTGACTGCAGACTGCTAACCTGTAAATATTGGCTATTACACGAATTTAATATATAATGTTAAGAAAAGGTAGTATAAGTATGCGTTATAGTTAAGATATTTGCAAAGTTTACAGTTTCCTTATATTTTAGAAATTCATTTGTTCCTCGACATCCTCATTCAAGGAAAAGAAACATTTCTAATTTGATTTTTTTTCTGCTGTTACTCAAATAATTTCCAATATTGATACTTGAAAAAG
>NW_018452006.1:0-380 GCF_002113885.1 Mizuhopecten yessoensis
AGTAAGATAACAACTGTGTAGACTGTGATATTAAACATTACTAGTTGTAAGATAACAACTGTGTAGACTCTGACATTAATCATGACCAATGAAATAACAACTGTGTAGACTGTGACATTAAACATCACTAGTATGATAACAACTGTGTAGACTGTGACACTAAACATGACTAGTAAGATAACAAATGTGTAGACTGTGACATTAAACTTGTCTAGTAAGATAACAACTGTGTAGACTGTGGCATTAAACATGACTAGTAAGATAACAACTGTGTAGACTGTGACATTAAACTCGACCAGTTGTAAGATAACAACTGTGTAGACTGTGACATTAGCCATGACTAGTAAGATAACAACTGTTTAGACTGTGACATTAAACAT
>NW_018452007.1:0-380 GCF_002113885.1 Mizuhopecten yessoensis
AGATCGTTATGCTACATTATATATATCCAATACAATATGTGACATTTCTAGATCGTTATACTTCATTATATATCCACTACGATATATGACATCACTAGATCGTTATATTACATTATATATCCACTACAAATATATGACATCACTATATCGTTATACTACATTATATATCCACTACAATATATGAAACCACTAGATCGTTATACTATATTATATATCCACTACAATATATGACATCACTAGATCGTTATACTACATTATATATCCACTACAANTTATATATCCACTACAAATATATGACATCACTAGATCGTTATGCTACATTATATATATCCAAGACAATATGTGACATCTCTAGATCGTTATACTTCATTATATATCCA
>NW_018452008.1:0-380 GCF_002113885.1 Mizuhopecten yessoensis
TGCCTGTGTGTTGCCCAGATCGGTCACACATACAAAAGAACGAATGTATACAATATCCTCCAAGTTTGTTATCAGAAACCATGGAATGCTTGTACAAAGTGATACAAATATGTATTTGCTTCTATATTATTGAGGTGATCTTGTAAAACCGTTTTTACTGAGTTGACGACACATTTTACTTTTTGTGTTTTTTTGTGTTAGTTTTTGTTTTTAAAACTTTTGCATGATCATCAAACTAATGAGCTTCAGCTCATATAAATGAGTAATACATACCAATTTTGCATGATTTCCCACTTTGTTACTTATAGTTTTCAAGATATTGAACATTATAAACTTGTACAGCACAAATCAGCAATTGAAATTGCAATGCAATAACAATT
>NW_018452009.1:0-380 GCF_002113885.1 Mizuhopecten yessoensis
GGATGTAGTCTGAGACACCTAGGAGGTGGGTGTTATTAGTATAGGTGGGATGTAGTCTGAGACCTGTAGGAGGTGGGTGTTAATAGTAAAGGAGGGATGTAGTCTGAGACACCTAGGAGGTGGGTGTTAGTATAGGAGGGATCTAGTCTGAGACACCTAGGAGGTGGGTGTTAGTATAGGAGGGATGTAATCTGAGACACCAAGGAGGTAGGTGTTATTAGTATAGGAGGGATGTAGTCTGAGACACCTAGGAGGTGGGTGTTATTAGTATAGGAGGGATGTAGTCTGAGANATGTTATTAGTATAGGAGGGATGTAGTCTGAGACACCTAGGATGTGGGTGTTAGTATAGGAGGGATGTAGTCTGAGACACCTAGGAGG
>NW_018452010.1:0-380 GCF_002113885.1 Mizuhopecten yessoensis
ATTTAAGCTCTGTTTATGATCATACTGAAGTAATTACGGAGTAATGAAACTCAGTATGTGGTCAGTTCTGTAATATACAGGCGAAAATTACAAAATTAAACTATGCGATAACGGTGATAACTATCATATCCATTTATAGAAATGATTTCACGAGTCTGTGCTTATTATAAATGAAGGAGTTTGTGGTATTTGTAAGCACATACATGATAATGATAAAACTTAAGCATATAATTAAAAAAAGATCAAATATAACACATTAATGATGTTAGAAGCAAACTAGAATATATGTCTTATATATATTCCATAACATGCGCGTGACATATGTAATTAAAAATAACGTAGGTATAATGCGTATGTGATATTTACCTATACTTTGATAC
>NW_018452011.1:0-380 GCF_002113885.1 Mizuhopecten yessoensis
GGAACAACTGTCGTTATAAGGAGAGGGCACTAGCAGTGTTCCTGATAGGGTACGTTATTTCCAGACAACTGTCTTTATAAGGAAAAGGCACTAGCAGTGTCTCTGATATTAGGGTACGTTGTTTTGGAACAACTGTCGTTATAAGGAGAGGGCACTAGCAGTGTTCCTGACAGGGTACGTTATTTCCAAACAACTGTCGTTATAAGGAGAAGGCACTAGCAGTGTCTCTGATATTAGGGTACGTTGTTTTGGAACAACTGTCGTTATAACAAGAGTGTACCAGCAATGTTCCTAATATGAAACGTTGATTTGAAACTTGTGTCGTTATAAGGAGAGGGCACCAAAAATGTCCCTTATTGAGTACGTTGTTTTTGGGGCAA
>NW_018452012.1:0-380 GCF_002113885.1 Mizuhopecten yessoensis
TGTGAGAGTGTCACAGCTGCCTCGATGTCGCTGACTGCGTGACCATCACGAAGCCCCCCTCCATGAGGGATGGAAATTATACTACCTCCGTGCGGTGGTCCCTGGTTCGGAACACTCTTTAAATGTACCTGACCCCCTGAGGGTCGACCCTTACCAGAGGAACCAAACAACTGGCCATCCAAAAAAAACCTGGCACCCGCGGTGCTGAGCCCTTGACCTCCACGAGGTCGCCCCTCGCTCGGGGTACTGCGAAACTGAACTTCCGTAAGCTGACCCGCGCCGGGTATAGCAAACTGCTGGCCTCCTGAAGGCCGCCTAGCCCCTGAGATAAACTCTCGACCCCCCGAGCCGACCAGGGTACTATCATCAAGACCTCCTGC
>NW_018452013.1:0-380 GCF_002113885.1 Mizuhopecten yessoensis
GGGTAGTCTGAATACCTTAGATCTGTCTGTAATATATATAAATGGGAGTATCTGAATACTAAGATTGGTCTGAATTATGTATTAATAGGGGTAGTCTGAATACCTTAGATCTGTCAGTCTGCAACAATTTTTACACAAATTTGTGTTAGAGAACTAGATGGTCAACATGTTTGAACTTTTTCTTGTATTTTCAGTCAGAGAAAGAGTGTTTCTCCATAGCTGAAGCTATGAGTGATGAATTAAATAAACGGAATGGCCTGTCTGGAGAAGTGGTGATAGATGACCGTGACAAACGAGTGACATTTCGGAGGTTCGAGGCTAAAGCTATTGGCTACCCATACATCATTACAATCAAAGACAAGGTAACTCCAACCCCCCCC
>NW_018452014.1:0-380 GCF_002113885.1 Mizuhopecten yessoensis
ACTGGTTAAATATAATCACCCAAGGCTACTGGTTAAATATCCTCAATCTAGGCTACTCGTTAAATAGCATCACCGTAGGCTACTGGTTAGATATCATCCCCCTTGGCTACAGTTAAATATCATCACCCTAAGCTATTGGTAAGATATCATCACCCTAGGCTACTGGTTAAATATCATCAAGCTAGATTACTAGTTAAATATCATCCCCCTAGGTTATTGGTTAGATATCATCACCCTGGGCTAGTAATTATATAGCATTACCCTGGGCTACTGGTTAGATATCATCACCTCAGGCTACTGGTAAATATCATCACCCTAGGCTATTGGTTAGATAGCATCACCCTAGGCTACTGATTAAATATCATCACCCTAGGCTTTTG
>NW_018452015.1:0-380 GCF_002113885.1 Mizuhopecten yessoensis
GGCGTACGGCAGTGGTGGGTGGACGATGATGCCTTCATCTGCCTGAACTTCAAGGTCTAGTTCTGGTGGATACAGTTTGATTTGCTTTTTGTCGGTTCTATATACTAGCACAAACGAACGTTTAAATTTCTGTAATAGTGTGTATCCTTTACCACACATGTCGTTCACGTATTCAGTACTTTCTCCAAACCTCTGTATTAACGCACTTTGTTGACAAGCGGAAACTACGCGTGTTGCCATCGCAGAAGCTTTGCTGTTAGAACCAGCATTGAAGCAGAATGTGACCATTTGTTCCTCCTGATCTTTGTATATACACGTTTATTAGTGTTATGATAGGACGGCGTTAGGTCTGCAGTGCTGTTACTAGACGTGATTGTCAT
>NW_018452016.1:0-380 GCF_002113885.1 Mizuhopecten yessoensis
GTTAACACTGTATCCAGTCTTACCTTGTTGACACTGTATCAAGCCCTACCTTGTTGACACTGTATCCAGCCTTACCTTGTTGAAACTGTATCCAGCCTCACCTTGTTGACACCGTTTCCAGATTCACCCTGTTGACACTGTATCAAGCCTTACTTTGTTGACACTGTATCAAGCCTCACCTTGTTTACACTGTATCCAGCCTTACCTTGTTGACAATGTATCCAGCGTCACCTTGTTGACACTGTATCCAGCCTCACCTTGTTGACACTGTATCCAGCCTTACCTTGTTGACACCGTATCCAGCCTTACCTTGCTGTCACCGTATCCAGACTCATCCTGTTGACACTCTATACAGGCTCACCTTGTTGACACTGTATCCA
>NW_018452017.1:0-380 GCF_002113885.1 Mizuhopecten yessoensis
TTTCTTCCGGCAGTGTTGGTATATCGACATTATTAGCAGATTGTATAGGATCAATACCTCTGCTACATGTATACAAATCAGGCGTATACAACATGGGTCTTGTTTCTGTGTTTTCAAATTCCAAGGAATTATTAATATCACTTTCGCTCACAGATCGTTGAGAGGACAACTTAGGATGATGAATGCTTAGTAGTCCTGGAGCTTTGGTTGTACTTGTATCTCTCTGAAGCTGTTGTATTTGGTTCACTTCTTGTTCTCTGAGCATTTTTAAATACAAGTCTTGTTGTCTAAGTTTAGGCGTGCCCCAAATATTGTCCTCTTCTTCAGATTTGGTGTCACTATACTGAATGGTTTCCATTGAGTTAATTGGATTCGTATCA
>NW_018452018.1:0-380 GCF_002113885.1 Mizuhopecten yessoensis
ATTCTTAATTTGGCCCTAAATGACTTAAATTTTCTATGATCCGTCAAACAGTACAAAACAAAACAGTTTTTTCAAATCGTCAAAGATTTGTGTGACGTGCATTTAAACTGACTATACATATATATAATAAAATTGGTGTCAGAGCAAATATCAAGTATTGGATTTTGGCCCCTAATGACCTACCTTAATGATCTACCTGAATGACTTGAATTGTCGACAAGCCGTGTAATAATACAACACAGAGCATCTACAATTGTTTTAATCGTCAAAGATTTCTGTGTGTGTGTTTAAAGCACAGTGCCATGCCACATGCAATATAACTAAATAAAAAGCACAGAGCTCAGATCCAATAACGTATGTATGACTCTGTTTTAGATGTT
>NW_018452019.1:0-380 GCF_002113885.1 Mizuhopecten yessoensis
ACCTGGTGAAGAAGTCTATCAAATACAAGCACTGACATTTTCCCCCTGACTAATTCAGTCATTCAAAATCACACCATTTGTTAGGCTATTGGCCAGAAGAAACACAAACATGTATATTTTTTCAAATAACCCAAAACTGTTTTTACATGAGCAGATTTAGGTGCAGGGTAGAGACGTGACACAGGAATGAAAACAAGGAGGGGCCCAGTGGTACATGGCATCAAAAGTTTGCCCCGAGCTACTAATTTTTTGCACAGTTTTTGGTTGCTCATATAATACTTGGGCTACCGAAAATATGAACTGATGTACTTTATTGAAATTCTTAATTTTCATCCCTGTCATGTTCCCCCTTTAAATAAAGAAAATATAATTACTTTGCA
>NW_018452020.1:0-380 GCF_002113885.1 Mizuhopecten yessoensis
TATACTCAGTAGTACTGTACATGACCAGTAATTGGAGGATCATCCCTTTTTGGCTCCTTTTACAATATATCAATGACACGACCTAAAGGGACGAAACAGCTGTATCGTGTAGTGTTATTGATGTTTGTATAGTGTACTAATTACCGACTTAAAAAGGTAACATTACGTGTATGTGTGTTATGGTCAGTTCATAACATACGACTGTGTCAAACGTTTCTAAACTTTAATCAAATCTATCAGACTTGCATATGAATTGTGCGTATATTGACAAGTCCTATTGAAATTAATATATTATGCGATACGTGCTATTCACCATTTCATTAATTACTTTGCAGAGTTAAATATGTACAGATAGCATGTAGCATATTATCGATGTGAAT
>NW_018452021.1:0-380 GCF_002113885.1 Mizuhopecten yessoensis
GTCAGTTGGTAACGTACATCATGTGACAGTCAGTGGTTACACGTATACTGTCACATGATGAACGTGTAACCACTGACTGTCACATGATGTACGTTACTAACCGACTATCACATGATGTACGTGTCCCCACTGACTGTCACATGATGTACGTGTACCCACTGACTGTCAAATAAGGTACGTGTACCCACTGACTTATGTATGGGTGTACGTACATCATGTAACAGCCTATGATTGTACATAACTTATGTATGGGTTTAATTACATCATGTAACAGCCCATGATTGCATATAACTTTCGTATGTGTGTACTGACATCATGTAACAGCCAATGACTGTACATAATTAATCGGAGTCTTAAACATAAGAAACGATTGTATTGTT
>NW_018452022.1:0-380 GCF_002113885.1 Mizuhopecten yessoensis
TGTGGGAAGTGTATAGGTAGGTAGACGTAACGTGGTTAGTCTGTGGAGGATACACATTGTTTAGGTAGTTTCAGAGAGTTTTTGGGAGTGGAGACATATGTTGGGAAGTTTATCGGTTGGTAAACATACATTTGAAAGTTTGTGAGAGGATAGACATAATTTAGGTGCAGACAAACGTTGGGTAGATTGTGGGAGTACAGACGTAAGTTAGGTAGTTTGTGGGAGTGCATACATAAGTTGGGTGGTTTGTGGGAGTATAGGCATACGTTGGGTGGTTTGTTGGAGAATATGCATAAGTTCGATAGTTTATTGGAGTATAGACATAAGTTTGGTGGTTTGTGGAAGTGCAGACATACGTTGGGTGGTTTATTGGAGTACAG
>NW_018452023.1:0-380 GCF_002113885.1 Mizuhopecten yessoensis
ACATATAACCAGAGCGTTGGGTACGTACTAGCCAGGTTGTTTGGTTAACACAATGACCTCTTCTTTGGCTGTCGAAACAGGTAAAACCAATTTTGTATTGAGTTGTTACTTTAGAAAAGACTATTTTAAATATCAGCGACCACTGTGAGATCTGCGGGATCCTGGGCGTCATTGCCGACATTTTGAAATTCTACACTCACAACGCTAAACGTTCAGTATTACTGATATATTGAAATCAAGTAAACTAAAATAATAAACCACAATAATGTTACTAGATAAACTCTGTTAGGGTACCGTTTTATGGCCGTGTATTTATGCTGGATCAGTTAGGCCTAGTGTCTTCGTATTTACACGACAGATGCCAGATCAACGGTCTGATA
>NW_018452024.1:0-380 GCF_002113885.1 Mizuhopecten yessoensis
TGTATGTCCCTTGGTTCAAACGGTATGGAATTCCACCGGTACTGGCAGTTCCTCCCAGATTGACAGTATGGGCGTTGCTACCTGTTGATGACCCCCACGGTGCACGTGCTGTTGAATACGAAGGGGACATTTTGTACGTAGGGTGTGTCTGTTTCCAAGGGTTTGTGTGTTTCTTCTGAGGCCATGCATATGTCGGCGATGAATATTGTCCAGATGGGTACGGATACGACGACGGCGAGTAGATGTCAGAGGAGTACATAGAATCAGGGCTCAAATATGAGGGCTGACTATTCCAGGAATAGTCAGGGGAGGAGTACACTTGGTGAGTGTTTGAACCATACCCCGGGTTATGGGTATACGTGTTCGAAGACCCTGTTCCC
>NW_018452025.1:0-380 GCF_002113885.1 Mizuhopecten yessoensis
ATGGAATATGGCCGCATTTACGTTCACTGGCAAACATTAGTCTTTGATTTTTTTAAACGGTAGTGATTTTGTTTTAAATCAATAGGTTTACCTCCTGGTCAGGCTTGTTTCGATTCTTTTTAATTGATTTATTATGCATCTTTGTTATTTTTTAGAATCTTAATGTGTTATATATAGCATTTTGGGATATTTATTGAATATTTACATATTATCATCCCTATATAAAAAGATGCAACTGAAAAAGAGGTTTGTCTTTCATGTTCATATTGCAATATCGGAATTCGTGTTAACTTATATCTCCTCTTGATGCCAGTTTGCAGTTTTTGGAGTAAAGGTGAAGCGTGAATAGTGTTCATTGTTACTAACGTGAAGGATCTTCT
>NW_018452026.1:0-380 GCF_002113885.1 Mizuhopecten yessoensis
AATGCCCTGTGTCCCAATATGGCGTCAAGACTGAACTGGAACACAAGATATATCTTTTTAAATTATCAATTATATCTTGAAGATACTCTTTTACCAGTAGTTAGTCATACTGTACATCTGTTCATCAATTTTTCCTCGTATGTACTACTATCCTGGTAGGTTATTTAGAAGCAAAAGTATATAATGATCCAAAGTGTCCAGGGTTCAAATCATGTTCTGACCTCATTTTATTTTTTTATTGAGAAAAGCGTCATGTATCATACCCCCATACTGACTTCGAAAGTTGCAGAGTGGCCAGAAATTATTTGTTAAGTCTGAAGTTCTAAAGAATTGCAGTTTTTAAAAACTATTTGTGTGGACATAGAATGTGTCATGGTAGG
>NW_018452027.1:0-380 GCF_002113885.1 Mizuhopecten yessoensis
ATAGGTCTATGTCATTCGGCATCCACCGATAATGTCTGTAAACAAGAAAATATAAACAACTACTCAATTTCCTAGTGAATTATTAAATGAGATGTATATTTATTAAATATTTTCCAAAAACAATAAGATATATCCCATCTTATCCTTATAGGAGGTGGGGTTGGGTAATGGGGTTGGCGGCGTCTTGCCAAGTGTTTAGCAACTTAATTAGAAATCTTCACCAAGGGTATATATATATGGATGATTGTTTTTTTATTCTCTTTGCCAAATGTAAAGTATTCAATGACGCTACAGGGTCAATGCATAGTTAAAATTAAGTTAATGCATTGCTGACATGCTGTCAAGGTACTGATGATGTGACGTCAATGCACTGTCAATGC
>NW_018452028.1:0-380 GCF_002113885.1 Mizuhopecten yessoensis
TAAACAATGGTCCACAGTGTGTGACATACATATAATTATAAACAAAAGTCCACAGTGTGTGACATACATATAATTATAAACAAAAATCCAACTTGTGTGATAAACATATAATTATAAACAATGGTCCACCGTGTGTGATATACATATAATTATAAACAAAAGTCCACAGTTCGTGACATACATATACTTATAAACAATGGTCCACCGTGTGTAATAAATATATACTTATAAACAATTGTCCACTGTGTGTTGCATACATATACTTTAAAACAATGCTCCACAGTGTGTGACATACATATAATTATAGACAATGGCTTACAGTGTGTAACAAACACATAATTATAAACAATGGTCCACAGTGTGTGGCATACATATAATTA
>NW_018452029.1:0-380 GCF_002113885.1 Mizuhopecten yessoensis
AAAAATGTCTAAACCTGACTTTCCCAAACATTGACAAAATAAATTTTGGAGATTTTGAATTTCTATTAATTATGTTTCGATTCAGCGTTTGGTCAATGATTAATGACTAATGGGAATTTTTTGACTTGAGCTTTGATTCTGCGAAAGAAAATGTCTATTTGATATGGTTACTGTTTTTGCTGTAACCAAAATATTACACATTGTAATAATAAGCAACACCCCCTTCCCCCCAATCATTTTTCTTGTCCCAGAAACTATATAACAAGTCCAGGGTATTCTACTTATTAGGCACAAGTATGATTTAAATTTGAATGCAACAACATTCTTCTATCTTTTTCAGCTAACCACAATAAAACTTGCGGTTCCAGCGACAGCTCCAC
>NW_018452030.1:0-380 GCF_002113885.1 Mizuhopecten yessoensis
ATTTCCTATGTGAGTATTCCATCTCACGTTACTGTTGATGGTGATCCCGAGGTACGGTTTTTCGTTGTTTTGTTCCAGCAGGTCCCCTACTGGCATGTGTAACTGTCATAGAGCTACACGTTTTGGTGTTGAAGGCCATCTGCTACTTCACTGACCATTCATGCAGGGAATCTAGATGTTTCTGTAATATTTCCTGGTCATGTTGATTGTTGATCTCACGATACAGGAGACAGTTGTCAGCAAACATACGGATGGTAATGTTTATGTTGTCAACAATGTCGTTGATGTAAAGTAGGAACAGGATAGGGCCTATTGTTGTCCATGTGGTACCCAGTATAGGACATCTGCTGTTGTGGATACGTCACCGTCAACTACAACCT
>NW_018452031.1:0-380 GCF_002113885.1 Mizuhopecten yessoensis
AAGACAAACCAAACAGGCCCCTGTACAACATTTACCATCATATATAAGGCACTGCTACTCTACAACCCAATCACATTTAGATGGCATTCATATCGGTCATGAATGCCATGACCCGGTTGTTGACGTCACCATTATAATGACATAATAATTGTAACGTTGGGTACCACTGACCCTACCTAGATAGATATTGGATGTTTGATTCATTAAACAAACACATACGATAAATACACTATTTGAACTAAATGCTGAATATTGATAAATTAATTTAGTTCTCTATTAGATTAACATGTTCCAAAATTGGTAAATATGAGTATTGAACTGATTTCAGTTGGTAGTTATTCACAGGTATTGACAGGATCGAGTTTGATGCCTGAATATTT
>NW_018452032.1:0-380 GCF_002113885.1 Mizuhopecten yessoensis
TCTCTGTTAATACAAAAACATATACTGTGTCGGTCACATGTTGGAGATCGTATACCATAACTACAGAAATGTGTATAAACCATGGCAGTATATAGAATTGCTGATAACAAATACTCACTTGGCAATGACTGTTTCTTTCTGGTGACCTACAAATACAGACAACCAAACATAATTGTGTTAGCCTGGGTAACATTAAAATGCATATAAATATATCAACTTGATGACACTGGTTTATCTCACATTGGGAAGTTATTACTCTTACTCATCCAAGCAGTTTTTATTCCTGCATTCAAATCAGCATGCATTTTGTTTAAATGTAGATGAAGAGGCGTTAAAAAAAAATGTTTACCCGTTTGCTATCGGACAATCTAGATAAAAAA
>NW_018452033.1:0-380 GCF_002113885.1 Mizuhopecten yessoensis
AGGTGTATTTTTTTCTCGATCCCCCACCTGCAGGGGTGCCCACAAACAATCAATAAGACATGTATAATGTTTTATACGTCAGCTGGATGACCCCATTGTAATGGTCGGGTCATCAAACTGACGTATAAAACATGTCTTTCTTTTGTTGCCCGCTGTTTTAAACTTGATAAGCCTTATCATCATGACATGCAGTTGTGTTTTTAAATACGGAATTATCTTTCTATGTTTTTCTTGTTTTGTGAAACTTCTTTTTAATTATCATAATATATTGTGAAGTATCCCAATTCTGAATGCCAGCTATGAATTATTAACAACTGTGCATCAACAGGTGTGTCATGACTTTGTGTGCGGTGTTCTTGTTCATAACTTATCTTGATGTG
>NW_018452034.1:0-380 GCF_002113885.1 Mizuhopecten yessoensis
GCTTACAGATATGGTATATGCCCCCTGACATTGTGCATCCAAGTAGTATGTTTTCATTCCGTCCCTTTAAAAAGGAGTTTTGGCCGTTTATTGAAAAAAATATTTGTTTGCCTCATAAAAAAGTTGGCCGATTTCAATGAAAGTTTACATATATGGTAACATCCCTTGATGCACGACATCTGGGAAGTATTTTTTCATTTCCTTTCTAAGGAGTTATGGCCTTTTGTTAAAATCTTTGTCATTACAACTCATCCTTTACCACTAGGAGGAATTCAGCAAAACTGATTCATCTGGGCTAACAAGATTTGGTTTGCACGTAAGTTTTGGCATGGGGATGAGTACAGGAAGTATGTCAGTGACCTATATACTTAAATAATTAC
>NW_018452035.1:0-380 GCF_002113885.1 Mizuhopecten yessoensis
CTTTTTTTCATTTAATGTACTTTAAGTTATAATTTAAAAACGAATTACCAACGTCTGATATAAGATGTTTTAATAAGAAATGAAACTTTTCTTGACTTTGAATTTTTATAACATTGATTTTTTTTTCAACTGATTTGATGCTAAAATCATGTCTGCAGATTAATCTGCTACCCATGTACTAGACTGTCTTCTGTATTCCACTGGTTGTCATTGTATGTTTCCGTTTTCATATATGATTCAAAACTCATAAGACATTCTGAAATAAAGTATGAGTAATAGGTCATGTGATAGTAATCTAATTCATTCACATTGCATCCTTGTGACTGACGATATTGCTAATTATCCACAATACATGAAATATGTATATTCATTTTATTATT
>NW_018452036.1:0-380 GCF_002113885.1 Mizuhopecten yessoensis
GAACAGTTTGAAGTTTCCTGCGAAGTTGTTGGAAAGGTCATATTCTTGTAAATCTGTGTAAAGCAAAACGGCTTATGGATGTGTTTCTACATTTTTGTGAATTTTTGGCAGTAAAGCAACACGTTGGCAGCGTAAAATTACTCATATTCGATTTTCGATAATAAGCAATATGTTACATTGTGTATTGTACCTAAAAAGAAGCATTGAATATCAAATATCAAGTGTGGTGTCAATAGTATCGAATACGAATAACTAGAATATTTCCATCCGACAAATGTAATATTTTTAGAAAATAATGTTAAGACCTGTATAATAATCTTTCAAATATATTATTTTATGATTATTGAAGGTCGTTACTGTTTTACTGTCTTAATTTACGG
>NW_018452037.1:0-380 GCF_002113885.1 Mizuhopecten yessoensis
ATTGTAATTAGCTTTGCTCTATTGAGATGTGTTCTTGTTAATACAGTATATTGTGATCTTCTTGATGTCAATTTCTGGACAAAATGACCACTGAATAGTGAATAGAGGTGGAGATAACGTCTCGGGCCAGAGTTTTGTGACCGCTGGCCACATTAGACAGGTGGCTGCTTATTTCAGGTGACCGCTCAAGCAAGTTTGACTGTATTTGGTTTCCAATTATGTAATGATCAGTCAACAAAACTTGGATTTACTAGGGTAGAGAAATTTGATCTAATGAAGATCTTATAATGGTGAATGCAGCATCCCTCTGGGATCTCTTGTTTCATTTTATAATTTCTCTTACTTTTGTTTCACTACATAGTAAACCATGCCAAAGGACC
>NW_018452038.1:0-380 GCF_002113885.1 Mizuhopecten yessoensis
ATATATATATATATATATACACTATGAAAGTGGAAATACTCGCGTTTATCTATAAGGGGACATTCTTGAGGGTTGAAAGGTTAGTATCATGATTTAGACTGATCGCGGTATGGTTTTAATAATATTTGACTTTACGTTTTTACGACTTCACAAATGTTTGCTTATTGTGTTGTTGATGAGAGCTTGTTGATGAAGATTTCCCATACATTAATGCTGACAGTTTTGTGCTTAAAATAATCACACATCATTAAGATATCCACTTTTAAAAATAATAATACAAGAATATTGAAGATATGCACAGGTATTTTAATTTTTCAAGTCATGCATTGTTGACACCATCAACGTCAAGGAAATGTTGTTTCAACACAGATCGAATGAAC
>NW_018452039.1:0-380 GCF_002113885.1 Mizuhopecten yessoensis
CTTATCTGATTATCAGCCAGCGTGAGAAATGTCAGATTCTTCAGACATTCAAGATTCTCTATAACCTGAATCTTGTTCTGATGTGACAAAAAATACCAATTACTTTGCAATATTACAAAGAGCTTTGTCCATATGAATGATATTTCAGGCAAAATACAATATGTCAATAAAATAAACTGCAGATAGAATTAACAACACCCTGCATACCAGCTGCTGAACATGACAAGGGGAGACAAATGATCTGTTCAATCTGTGAAGATCTTAGTAAAGAATATAAACACACTGATAACAACAATATAATTTGTTCAACCGAATAAAGGCAACTTCAGTTGCTTACAAAGAAGTATGGCATTTCATGCACGAGCTGAAGAAAGGTGTAT
>NW_018452040.1:0-380 GCF_002113885.1 Mizuhopecten yessoensis
TGTCCTGTGCCAAGTGTTGGTCTTTCATTCAGCCGCAGAAACGAGGTGTGAAACATTGTAATCTACTAGCCATTTTGTTAATTCGCACAACATGGTGAGTTGGCCCATGATCCCCCTTGATCTCTTACTTAGCTATCTTCTAATTGTTGTATTTGAGGTTTCCTATCAGGAATTTCTAGGGTAGACGGGTGGCGCAGTGAATAGCGTACTTGCCCTTCACTAAGCCGTACGAAGGGATCTACTCCTGGTACTCGGGTTGTCTCCCACGCTAAGACCCGCTACTCTTTTCCATCCGTTCTGCAAAAGTAATTAATAAGAGCGTTCGGCGCCCGAGCGAGATTATCATACTATGACGTCACAAGCATGTCACACTCCATCGG
>NW_018452041.1:0-380 GCF_002113885.1 Mizuhopecten yessoensis
ACTATCGTCACCAGCTAGGATCGATATCATTTTGCTTCGACATGTCTCGCGGCGTATCTTATTCCACTGCCTGAACCATATGATCATGCGTGGTTTTGCGAGATCTGCGTGAGTTGCCAATCTCTGTACACAATTATATCAGTGCACATGCACTTAGCAGGACTTTATCAGCCTCCCTAATTGACATGTATATTTAATTCATTCAGCTAACTAGCCAAATAGTTTTACGCCATGCCGTGCCGTCCGTTGTTCATCAACTTTTCGTATAAAACGCTGCAAGTTTACAATCAGTGACTGAACACAATGTCATGCTCAGTGTGGAGAGTTTACAATTGGTCACTGAACACAATGTCATGTTCAGTGTTGAGAGTTTACAATCA
>NW_018452042.1:0-380 GCF_002113885.1 Mizuhopecten yessoensis
ATACATTTGAAAATATTAGGAAGAGATAACTTTTATGGAGAAGACACATTGCCAGTGTGATAATGATTTGTTTTCTGTGTAACCAGACTGAAAAGATATATCAGACTAGACCACGATTCCAATTAACCCAGGATTCAAACACATGTCAGGGATCTCTGGACTGCCATATCCTTAGTTAACCAACTCACAGTCCTTAGTTAACCTGATCTACAGTGTATAAGTGAGAGATATACTATAATAAATTATCATTTCACTAGAACTTTACACCAATGGCTAACTCATTACCTTTCACTCCCACAAAAACATTAAGACAAGAATTCCACGGGAGTGAATGTGTCACCTGCCCAGCGCTTTGAGTAAGAAAAGTGTTTTGGCTTGAG
>NW_018452043.1:0-380 GCF_002113885.1 Mizuhopecten yessoensis
ATGAACTGTATTAGTAGTTCGTGTTTTATCTGCTATAATGCAGTTTACATTTACTTTTATATTCCCCGTTAACTGCACTTGAAAAGACATTTGATATCTACGTTTAC
The DNA here is from genome assembly GCF_002113885.1 of Mizuhopecten yessoensis. NCBI lineage: Eukaryota > Metazoa > Mollusca > Bivalvia > Pectinida > Pectinidae > Mizuhopecten > Mizuhopecten yessoensis. The sequence goes on from NW_018452043.1 coordinate 108, forward strand.
ACTTTTGCTTCTTTCTGTCTTTTCTAAAACGAATATGACATCTCTTCAATTTTAGTATGTAACAGTATGGACATTCCTCCAAGATGCACATTGATATTCTTCATGTGCCTTCCTAGGACTGAATTTGTCAAATATAGTTTGCGGATTCAACAATCGTAACAAAGAAGTTCCCAAACGAACGATGGCTGGTAATCATGTTTATTTAGCTGGAGGTAGTTCAAATTGTATAAGGAAATGAGGTTTACCGACTGTATAAACACGATAATCAGTCAT
>NW_018452044.1:0-380 GCF_002113885.1 Mizuhopecten yessoensis
ATATAGTGTATTCATTTGAGATTAAAAAGTGTCATTTTCATGTTAACCTTGCATCATCTGTACACATGACTCAATGATTTATGCAATACCATGGTAAACACATATTCAGAGTAAGGGGTGGAGGGGATCTCAGTCTTGTGTGTCTTCTTTATTGCGGACATTAAAGAGAATAGAACTGATCTGCATTGCAACACTTTGGGGTCTGTGTCGTTTTTCTTGCTCCACTTCCATGATCCTTCCTTTCGACGGTCTCCTTCAGCAGCCATCTTCCTGTGACCCTAGCTTTGGTGAGCCAACCGACCAGTCAATCCACCCACCCACCAAGCACCAAGCCCCCCATCCCAACCAACAAGCCCAGTCTGCCTCCCAAACACCAACTC
>NW_018452045.1:0-380 GCF_002113885.1 Mizuhopecten yessoensis
AAAAAAAAAACGAACCGGGTACTACAACGTAAAGATACAGATACAGACATAATCGTGTAATGTCTTAGAGAGTGATTGTTTCAAGGCTCCGGTTTCTATTGTTTTTAACGATAAGTTATATCGACATCTTCTCAGATTATATCGACATCTTCTCATATTATATCGACTTCTTCTCAGATTATGTCGACATCTTTTAAAATTATGTTGACATCGGTAACTCGTAAGTCGAATGTCGATGGCAGAAATGTGCCACCATACCAGAACCTTGAGAGCGTCAAACTGTTTTGGACAAGTGACGGCAGTATAACGAAGTTTTACTTATTTCTTCTGTATTAAAAGGTAGGGTTAACGCCTATGGAGATTTAACATTAGCGTCGGCC
>NW_018452046.1:0-380 GCF_002113885.1 Mizuhopecten yessoensis
CAACATCAAATATGTGATTTTATTGTCTTAAAGTTACAGTTCAAAACAAGAAGACCAATTATTCATATCTTTCTAACATGTCTAAATCCCCATTTTATTGCAAATACAAGAACTTTCGCTCCTACCTAAGAATCCAGTACCCTTCTGTTTCTCACTGGGTCACAAGGAGGGGAAAATATTAGGAAGACTATTATATTAGTTGCATCTTAACAAAATTTTGAAATACACATTGATTTGAGTACATTGTATAAATGAACAGTATTTAATGCAAAACTTTATAGCATGAAGACTATTCTTTTTCATGTATGCTCTTTTGGTACAAAACAAATGAGGCTGCAATGTGGTGAAATTATCAAAATTCCTGAAGTAGTCAGAACAGT
>NW_018452047.1:0-380 GCF_002113885.1 Mizuhopecten yessoensis
CTTACACTCCGGTGAAGGAAAACCCATGTCACTTACATTTTGGTGACGGAACACCTATGTCACTTACACTCCGGTGAAGGAACACCCATGGCACTTACACTCTGGTGAAGGAACACCTGTATTCTGATGAAGGCACACCCATATCACTTACATTTTAGTGAAGGAACGCCTATGTCTCAAACAATCCGGTGAAGGAACACCCATGTCACATACAATCCGGTGTATGAACACATATGTCACAAACACTACGTTGAAGGAACACCTTTGTTCGAAACATAACGGTGTAGGAACACATATATCACAAACAATTTGGTGAAGGAAAACTTATATTCTGGTGAAGGCACACCCATATCACTTACATTTTGGTGAAGGAACACCTA
>NW_018452048.1:0-380 GCF_002113885.1 Mizuhopecten yessoensis
AAACCTCTTTATCTTGGTCAAGGCTGTCTAAGAATATAATGGTTGGCATGAACCTCTTCATCTTGGTCAAGGCTGTATAAGAAGATAATGGTTGGCATGAACCTCTTCATTTTGCATTGGTCAAGGCTGTCTATAAGAAGATAATAGTTAAGCTAAATATGCAAAAATCAATTGACATGCATTTCAATACACCACTAAACTGAAATTAAAGTTAGGTCTTATTTCAATTGTCATATATTACACTTATTAATGTTGGACATATTGCATTATTACTTAATATTCTATCCTTACGAATGATGATATTGTATATAGTGTGACAAAAATGGTATTTGTTTTGTAGTGTACAGTGTATAGAAGCTGCTATATAGGGTATAGAAAGA
>NW_018452049.1:0-380 GCF_002113885.1 Mizuhopecten yessoensis
GGGATTTTATCTTAATATGGTCTGTAGCATCCTTAGGCAAAAAGGGCTTGATCTTGTATAAACGGATGGTGTGGCCCCTTTGCGTGCAGAGGGGTGGGGCTCAAAAGAGAAATTGAAGTTTAAATCTTTAAAATCCTCCTCCTTATGTACCATTTGAGGGATTTTATTCTAATTTGGCCTGGAGTACCTTGGGCAAAGTGGTCTTAATTTGGTATAAGTAATGGTTATGGCCCTTTTGGGTGCAGAGATGCGGGGCTCAATAGAGGAATTCGAGGAATTTTTTTTAAATACTTCTTCCGTACCATATTAGGGATTGTTTGTAATAAGAATAATTTCCGATGGTTGCTTTATTGTTCATGTGAGCGATACAGGCCCTCTGG
>NW_018452050.1:0-380 GCF_002113885.1 Mizuhopecten yessoensis
ACCTACAACTAAAATTTCCTTTCCCCTATGCAATTTCTTACCACTTATATTTTGTTGGCATTCAGAATTTCTTATTATCCACCTTTTCCATACTACTAAAGCTTAACCGTATATTCTAGTACGATTCATGACTACTCACTCATTTCAATCCTTCTATATATATTCCAAAATCCTATCACCAATTGTGAAACCCAAACATCTTACTGACTCAAAATCCTCTCCATTCACAGCTGCGTACCACTTCTATTGAGTACTAGCAAAATTGTTACAGTATTGCTGTAATTGTGTTTGAAAAGTTTTCAGGTATTGTTTTGTCCTTCTGTAGAAAAACAACCAATGAGCTGTTCTTCTAGAGGTAGCGTTCAGTCATTGTGGTCTGA
>NW_018452051.1:0-380 GCF_002113885.1 Mizuhopecten yessoensis
AAGGCTGTACCTGTGTATTACATATGAAGGCTGTACATGTGTATAATAACTGAAGGCTGTACCTGTGTATAAAATATAAGGACTATAAATGTGTATTATTTATAAACACTGTATATGTGTACAACATATGAAGGCTGTACATATGTATAACATATGAAGGCTGTACCTGTGTATAACATATGGAGTCTGTACTTGAGTATAACATATGCAGGCTGTACATGTGTATAACATATAAAGACTGTACCTCTGTATAACACTAGAAGGCTGTACATGTGTATAACATATGCAGCCTGTACCTGTGTATAACATATGAAGGCTGTACATATGTATAATAAATGAAGGCTGTACATGTGTATAACATATGCAGGCTGTACATGTGT
>NW_018452052.1:0-380 GCF_002113885.1 Mizuhopecten yessoensis
ACGTTGATAGTTAACAATATGACATTGATTGATGTTGGAAATATCCATTAATAACAATTATTTGGCCAGCCTTATGATCCTTTAGGAAATTAATAAAATGTCATAACTGAATGGTCGTTTTTTCATTGTTCATTGTGTGCATGTACCAAGGATCAATTGAAACATTCTGTCGCTGAAAGTGTCATATATTGATTCAAAATAATTGATATTGTACATTACATGTATGATACGTTCTTATTAAATACATGATTCATTTTCCATCTTGATATTGTTTTTTGTAATGTGTGTTTTGTATCCTTTTATCACCTAATGTCTTGCATACTTTCATATAAAATTATCAATTTTCATTTTGACGTAACATTGCAACCAGTATTTCAAAC
>NW_018452053.1:0-380 GCF_002113885.1 Mizuhopecten yessoensis
GAAGTAAAATATAGCAGACTATGACTCAAATGTAAGATCGGACCCGTAGCAAACCATATGTCCCATATGATATGAAACTCTGGAGAAAAAAAACTTTGTAAGAAAAAAAATTCATTTAATTCTATGATCTAACCAATAATGCCAATATACATGTAATGTGAAATTGTCCTTTACAACCCAACATTGTATACATATATGTACATGTATAAACAAGCATTGACATAATTGTGATGATTTAAGTAAAACAGACACGACATGATATACTATAATATGGTATTGCGTTTAGTGAAAACAATATATTAGGAATGTAAATGTTGCAATCTGATTCAAATCAATGCCGCGGTCAGGGTCACGTTCAAGTGACCTTCAGATGAACCAAT
>NW_018452054.1:0-380 GCF_002113885.1 Mizuhopecten yessoensis
ATGTAGGTCAATCGCCCCACCTCAGGCAGGTGAGTATTTAGAATAAAATTGACTTCGTGCAGGAACACAGTTTTAATCATTACCCTAAGTTTTCTGCAGCTTTGACAGAGCATCCGCAGGACAAGAGGGGAGGAAATCTCCATCACACAAGACAGGTACCGCTCCTTTATCAAACTATCACCTGGGTCTGTATGATGTAGGGGTCAGAGGTCAGCCTCCCTCCTCACCCTACAGTTAGTGTAACTGTATCACGACACACATTGTACTCTACTCTCATTAAAACGACGTTGTCAACAGAATAAGAAAGAATACGCTTAGGCGCCCTCATTGTATTGTGTGTGGCCTATAAACCATTTAGGTGGCGTTTATGTATGATATCA
>NW_018452055.1:0-380 GCF_002113885.1 Mizuhopecten yessoensis
GGTAAGTGTAGTAACCATTAACAGATACACACTGGGTATGGATAGCAACCATTAACAGATACACACAGGGTTAGTATAGTAACCATTAACAGGTACAACTTGGGTAAATATAGTAACCATTACCAGGTACATACAGGGTAAGTATAGTAACCATTACCAGGTACACACAGGGTAAGTATAGTAACCATTAACAGGTACACACAGGGTAAGTATAGCAATCTTAACAGGTACACACAGGGTTAGTATAGTAACCATTAACAGGTACACCTTGGGTAAGTATAGTATCCATTACAAGGTACACACTGGGTAAGTGTAGCAATCATTAACAGGTACACACAGGGTAAATATAGTTACAATTAAGAGGTACACCTTAGGTAAGT
>NW_018452056.1:0-380 GCF_002113885.1 Mizuhopecten yessoensis
TTTTTTTTGTATGTAAATATTTTGTGAATTTTCACTATGTACACTCTGAATGCTTAGCGATTAATAAACCTCACATTTTTATATCCGAAGGCTATATTCCACGTTTAGCCCAACTGAAACGATGTACAAATGCTAGAGGGCAGAAACTCCTTGTCAAGTATCCCTACTGCTAATGCATGTGATCATTTGCTCAATTTATAAGATTTGAACGACATGTGTATAATGGTTTACAAAGTTTTGCTCTGATCTCCGATTGTTTTCTAGGTTAAATGCAATCTAAGTGATATTTTTTTTAAATTTTATTTATGTTGATGTCTTAGACATTAACTGTCTATAGGAAAGCTTGTTAACATACTAATATCATTGGATTTGTTCATAGA
>NW_018452057.1:0-380 GCF_002113885.1 Mizuhopecten yessoensis
GGTACGATCCCATAAAACACAGATAAACAAATGCGTCTTGTACACGTGCCTAGGTGGTTTCCCGTCAGTCGAGACAATTACGTAATTTTCCGAGGTGTGCATCTCACGTTCGCTCTCTGCACCCCTGGGATATGTCATAGTAAAATCGAAGGCTCAGTGTGCAATACCTTTTGGACGAGACGAGAAGACTTGTTTGATCCTTTGATGTACATCACAAGAATCTCGCGGTCTTATAACGGTAAAACTTACTGGCTTTGAAGTCGGGCGTCGCTCCTATGTCATCTTCAAAGGACAAGTATCAGCCTCATGATTGGTTAGTTGATTTTACCTGACATCAATCAAATAGCTAGCCGCATGCCTTCAATTTTGCTATGACATAT
>NW_018452058.1:0-380 GCF_002113885.1 Mizuhopecten yessoensis
TTTAGATTAAATATAAACTACATAAAATAAACCAACAAACCCATGTCAGTAGAAACAAATGTGGTGTTATGAGTGTATGAGTGAGTGTTTGAGATTATTTTTGTAACTATTTATGTTTTCTTTTTGTGTTTTCATTTTTCTTTTTTTCTTCTGTTTTCTTTTAGTTCATTTTCAATTTGATTTTCCAACTCATCTCAAGATATGTCTACTTTAAATAAGTCCTGGTACACTTCTTTATCAGCTTACATGCATGTATAAGGTTTGCTTTATTTCATGTTGCCGTAGCAAAATTTTAGTGGCTCAAGGTCAATACGTATATCCCTATATTTAATTCCATTTGGAATACTGTGTATATCCATAACGGTATATTTAATTCGTCT
>NW_018452059.1:0-380 GCF_002113885.1 Mizuhopecten yessoensis
TAGTGTTTACATTACACTGTAATATAAAGTACTAAAATATCAGTTTTGCATGTAAATCCCTATCTATTTATGACAGCATAAATTTTGTAACATCAGCTTCCATTTGTTGTTTTACGTCCAATTATACCAATGTATACACAAGTGCATGCATTTCTTTGGGCAGAAATACTTTGCATGAGTTATACATAGGTAGATGTCTAGGTACATGTCTAGGTACATGTGTAGGTAAATGTCTAGGTACATGTGTAAGAACATGTGTAGGTACATGTGCAGATACATGTCTAGGTACATGTGCAGGTACATGTGTAGGTAAATGTCTAGGTACAGGTCTAGGTACATGTCTAGGTACATGTCTAGGTACATGTGTAGGTACATGTGTA
>NW_018452060.1:0-380 GCF_002113885.1 Mizuhopecten yessoensis
GTGCCAGGTGAGCTAATAATGCTCTAGCCAAAGGTAATGAAATTTGGTTGGTCTGCTATCAAAAATTGTTTGATCCACAACAGCAGTAATGTCGTACAAACTTACCCAAACTTTTTACACGTATCAATTACATGGACAAAATCATCGTGCTCCATGTGGTAGCGTAGAATCTGCTGATATCTGTTGAAAAAGTCAGAGAAATGAGTGGCTTAGAAATCAAAACCTTCATTTGCTTCCCATGCGGTTTAAGATCTTATGGAACTTTTTATTTTTATTTTTATATCAAGTATAATATACAATTAATTTATACACAGCAAATATAAATACATCTTATATTTTAATTGATCAAATGCACTAACATAAAACATAACAAGAGGCCC
>NW_018452061.1:0-380 GCF_002113885.1 Mizuhopecten yessoensis
ACGGAAAGTACGGGAAAATGAGAGTGAATTGATTCTATGCTATATGAAGGCTTCAAAAACCTTCGTCCTTCCGGTCGTTCAGGCTCGCAAAAACGACAACGTGCGTTGCTCTGTGCCTGCAATGGTGTTCTTCTTTTGCACAAACAATTAATTTGATATTTTCAATGAATACCCTGTATTTTTTTTTATCTCCGGCAGATCTTTATGTTCAGAAAAAATCCTACATTTTTTTAGAAGTCGATGTTAGTGATGAAATCCTTCGATGTCCTACATTTATTTTGATATGTTCATTTTTCTCGAACCGAAAATTGTTTTCATCCAGTACATGCGCTTGATTATTTGTCCTTAGCTTCAAAATAGCATCAGTTGATACTGATAAG
>NW_018452062.1:0-380 GCF_002113885.1 Mizuhopecten yessoensis
TGTACCGACAGTGTATAACACTGTATACGACCTAGTCTGTACTGACAGTGTATAACACTGTATACGACCTAGTCTGTACTAACAGTGTATAACTCTGTATACGACCTAGTCTGTACCGACAGTGTATAACACTGTACACAACCTAGTCTGTACGAACATTGTATAACACTGTGTACCAAATAGTCTGTACCGACAGTATAAAACACTGTGTACCACCTAGTCTGTACCGACACTATATAACACTGTGCACCACATAGTCTGTACCGACAGTATATAACACTGTTTACCACCTAGTGTGTACCTTCAATATGCAACACTGTGTACCACCTAGTCTATACCGACAATATGCAACACGTTGTACCACCTAGTCTGTACCGACA
>NW_018452063.1:0-380 GCF_002113885.1 Mizuhopecten yessoensis
AGCATAATTAAAGTGTTTACTTACAGTAACATATCAGCACGGCTACAAGCGTCAGTCCAAGTATGCACTTCTTCCTACATCCTACTGGATGTTTCATATCTAACGTGTTTGTAGTCAGTTAGGTTCAGGTATAACGCTCTTGGGGTGACCCAAAACACATAACATAAAGACTACTCTTCGTTTTTTAACTCCATGAACGCGTATTTGCATGTATGACTGGTTCTTTTACTAATTCATACTCTCCTTTTTGAAATCATAACGTTTCACTTAGATCTACAAAATAAAGTGTCTGGACGATAACGTTACCACAAGTCTATACTACACCTAACTTATTGGGATTACTTCCCCTTGATACCAACTTAAGAACTAGACAAATATCA
>NW_018452064.1:0-380 GCF_002113885.1 Mizuhopecten yessoensis
GCAGGAAACAGTTTCATGTATCCTGAGTTAGTATAAACCATTGACGACAAATGTCGGAATACAATAAGCCGGGATTCTATTACAATTGTTTCCTATTATTCTCACAATATTAAACTTTACTGAATTGTACAGCAAAAACGAACTTGTTACAATTAAACAAAGGCGACACAATGACGATTTAAGTGATCAATCTAGTGTCAAAACAGTTGAAATTTTGGCCTTTCGTGGAGCCATGTAATACAATACTCATTTTTCAAAATGACCGCCAAATTGGTCATTTTTAAACATTCTTGTTAAAAATATACATACAAATATCAGGCATCCTTTTTTGACACATTTTTAGCTGCATGATTGCTATTAAAATTGATCATAACTTTATA
>NW_018452065.1:0-380 GCF_002113885.1 Mizuhopecten yessoensis
CGTGTGTGTTTTCGGAGGCTGCGATATGTTCGTGTTTGTCTCCTGTTTTTCTTTGAAAACCAGTTGAAAGCTAATTGAGACATTAACACTTAAAAAAAGCATCGGATCAGATTTTATAGTATCTCTATATAATCAATAACTAATCAAAACATAATTTATTAAATATCATTTCCCTTTTGTTTTGTTTTTCAACAAATCTCCTAAAAAGAAATGTTTTTGTTACCTTTCCAGTTAAAATGATTGGAACAAGCATTGCATTAACACCCATAATTGATTCGCATTCAAATGGAAAATGATAAATGTACATATCTTAAATGAGTATCCACATAGAGGGAGAACCATATTTCAAGTTATATCATTTCATTTAGTATATATTTGGT
>NW_018452066.1:0-380 GCF_002113885.1 Mizuhopecten yessoensis
TGTACACAAACTTATGTATCAGTTACCTGTCTTCTGTACACAAACAATTACTAAAACCCTTCTTTTTACCATAAAGGTGAAGTGGAGTCCCCCTGCCCCACCCTAAATTTCTCTACGCCAGACTTAATTTTTGTGATTTTCATATTCAGGGCATCAAAATGATGTAAACTAAAACAGAATTGGTTTAAAATTGCTAAAACCCTTCATTTCACCATGGGGCGGGTCGATATTACCATAATGGTGAAATGAACCACGGTTCATATGACCATGCTTCACAATAACATGCTACACTTGGGTTCAAAACCCTTGTTGAGGCGTTGAAAGAATAATGACCTCTGTCACATTGACGCCCATGTAGCGACCCAGGAAACACTGACAGA
>NW_018452067.1:0-380 GCF_002113885.1 Mizuhopecten yessoensis
CAGTAAAGGGCAGTCGCAAATAGTCATGATCCAAAGCTGCAGCCTGTTAATAGAATGGAAATTCTAATTTAAGTTATGGCCATAATATCATAATTATTGGTAGTAACATTTCTGTTTGCACTGAAAATTTTCATAATAGCTTCAGCTTCACCAATCTTTTGCAATATGCATAATTTTCCCACGTTCAGATGCACATTTTTGTCAAAATTGTGCCTCAAACAAAACTGTGATGTATCTAAATTACTTCCATGAAAATAATCATTAAAAATGAAGAGGCCCAGAAGGCCTGGATTGCTCACCTTGTAATTTTGTTTAAAAGAAAATCTTGAAAATTATCTCCCTTTTCTGATTGATGCATCACCAACTGAATGCCTAACGAA
>NW_018452068.1:0-380 GCF_002113885.1 Mizuhopecten yessoensis
GTCCGACCACCACCACGTGGAGGTTCCCTCTTTAGGTAGTCATATGTATGTAACTTTTATTTTATTTTGTTAATATTTCTTGAATTTGGAATTTTGTCTGATTTCAAAAAAGTCCTCAAATAAAATGTCATTTTCCTTCTTCAGGTGGTCCTGAGGTTGATTGTCTCCCCTGGTTTGATGCAGTGTTAATGGATCAGGTTGACCTTTCCTGTAGTCGGATTTCCTTGCAGACTTTGACCTGTTTGCGTGCTCCCTTTGCTGTTCCACCAACTACTCAAGAATTCTTTTCTTGACATCAGGTTTTTACTGACGCTGGCGCTGATAAATTTCCTCGGAGCTTATTTGGTCCAGCTGATGTCGAGATCCTTTGACCGACTGTA
>NW_018452069.1:0-380 GCF_002113885.1 Mizuhopecten yessoensis
AGGTGACAGTGTACATATCGTACTAGTCATCGAAACGTCATAAAGGTTTTTTTATTTGCTGTGTAAAAAGAACTTCTCATAATTACACTTTAGTCAGCATTTACTTCAAATAATGTATGTATCATGTATGCTTGTTCAATGAATACAACAGCCATCGCCGGGGATGGCCAGTAGTATCCAACGAAACAATTATGACGTCATATTAATGATGACGTCAACAATCGGTCTATGGCATCCATAGCCTATATGAAAGCCAACTGAATTTGGTAGGGTTATATAGTGGCAATGCCATTCGAAGGTAAATATCAGTTAATGACATACGGTCCATTGATATGATATCAACAGTTAATGACACATGGTGAAATGACGGGAAACCAAGA
>NW_018452070.1:0-380 GCF_002113885.1 Mizuhopecten yessoensis
TGCCGAATACAGCCGATGTTCCTGATCTGGTAGTAACAGGATTAGACAATAGCGTTTACTTGTTTCTCCACGTTCAGTGAACTATTAAAGTATATCCCTAAGTTTTTAATAGCTGGGACAGTCTCAATAGTTCTAGCATCGACCTTGAGCTGGAGAGCCATTTTTTGCTGACACTTTGGGGATAAGACGATTAGTTCCGTCTTTTCCTGATTAAGCTCGAGCATGTTGGCGTCTATGATCCTTACCACATTCTTCGATTCTTTCCGAATAATACGCCTTCTTTAACTGTGAACCAACTAGCCGACATTGTTACCTATAAATCTGTTGGTAAACGGTTTGGTCCGTCGCCACTGTCTCTCTGCTTTTCTACGGTTCTGTTT
>NW_018452071.1:0-380 GCF_002113885.1 Mizuhopecten yessoensis
ACAATGGACCTCTGAAATTATGAATATAACTCCGTACACATAACGTAACGATATACAATGTGGTAGAAGGAATCTTCATAAACCAATGTTTTTTTTATCTGAAATGAGCAAAACCACATTATCAGGAACTCTAGTCTTGCTCGGCGTCAAATTGTCAAATGAGTGGGTGTTACATGGCATAAGTCGAGATAAACCTTTGTATCTACTAACTGGGTGATTTCTGTCTGCCGGACGTAAGCACTACACGAAGCGATAAGTTTCGAAGTATCTGTCCTTACCAAAATGTCGTTTTCGTGTTTAAAAATCGCGTTTTTTCTTACTGTTATTTCCTATAGTAACGGGTCTGATGAGAAGCGAATTCTTCTCAGTGATCCACAGTA
>NW_018452072.1:0-380 GCF_002113885.1 Mizuhopecten yessoensis
TTGATGAGCTCTCGCATGTTTTCAAATGAACTCTATAACAAAAAATATACGAAACCAGTTAGAATAAAACCGTGATAGGTTAACGTTAAGTTGATGTTTGTTAAAAGTTAAATCACAGGCATTTGTTTCTGTCAATGCACCCTATTACACAATTACACCCTACTCATATTAAATACGTTTATGTCAATAAAAATGATCTTTTGACAGGAACAAATGCCTATGAGTTAAATCATTGTTGCACACGGCCATAATTCGTGATTGTAATCATGGAAAATTAGTCCACAATTCCTTTTTAAAATGATAATGTCTTACCTGTTTGGTGATATCATACAGGACACAGATGACGTCAGCGCCTCTGATATAAGCCTTACTTATATTTC
>NW_018452073.1:0-380 GCF_002113885.1 Mizuhopecten yessoensis
ATGAGGATGGGTTCCTCGTCATACATGCCGAGTTGGTCAGCGATGTTAAGGGACATCTGCAGGAGTCTGACAAAACACAATGGCATTCGTCTCATTGGCAGTGGTTTATTTATATATGTAAACGACAGTTGGCATTGACAACTTAAACGTTTTATATGAAAGATAACATTAGTGGCCTATTACGTTAAATTTTCTTGTATCGTTCTTGCATTTCCTCTCGTGTTGAAGAAATAGGAATTGCCAAACCATAATGATTTTTTGAACAAACCCGGATGCATAAACATTTAATAGAGATTAGTAGGATTTGGATGTAAACGAAGTGAGATCAATCCTTCCCGTCTGGATCATTACGCAAACAGTGTAAGACAATACAACCTAAT
>NW_018452074.1:0-380 GCF_002113885.1 Mizuhopecten yessoensis
GAAAAACGATTCTCCCACCTTTCACAGTTTGGTCTCCTGTTTTAAATGGGAAAGCTTGGCATGCCTCATGCAGAATAGCAAGCGCTAAATTGTGACGCCATAAAAGTGAATCACGGTATTCAAAAATGTTGTAATTGAATTAATAAGTGGGATACTGAAGGATTCAACTATACTACGGCGTCAAGTAAGATGGGCAGAATACAACAGGATATCAGCACACAAATTCACTCTTGATGTGTGCTCAGCTGTCGTTAATGTATTGTGTCTACTATATACAGTATGTGAACATCTATATCGCAACATGAGTTGTTCTAGATATTTGAAAATGGTTTCTAATCTATCAAAGGTCAATATTTTGCGTAGGAGTATCAGTGCAACGT
>NW_018452075.1:0-380 GCF_002113885.1 Mizuhopecten yessoensis
TATCTAACATAGAAATTGAATGTCATATTTTCATGACGTCTCTCTGGACAACAAGGCTATGCACCAAATGAACACCAAACGCAATCCTATCGTTTTTCGCTGGCTATATTATCTTGCAAATTGTTACAATTGTGTTGTTTGATAAAAAGAAATCACCAGAACGACCACTTATTCTACCATTGCTTCATTTGCATCTGGTCAGAAAATGGATAACTTTGGTAGCCGTAAATGGGAAGAACCGTTTTTGATTGGCTAAATTAATATCGATATTTTCATCCTGGCAAAGATGACTTTGTATATCTGTCACAATATGAAACATACTAGTTTTTACTAACTGGTAGAATTCAATATTGCACCGGCAAAAATGTACATGTAATTAA
>NW_018452076.1:0-380 GCF_002113885.1 Mizuhopecten yessoensis
CAAAAATATAAATATAAGCACCAGTTTACAGGCCTTTACGGTAAAAACAGTATGATACACGTCCATCATTTCTCTATAAACAAAGCACGACAACTAGACTGTTAGCTTCATGGTAAGGTTCACTAATCACCCCAGCACAGTGGTTCTTCTTTCCTTGACATTCTTTAGAATATCAATTAGACAATTTTAACAAGAAACGTACATAATCTTACAGTATCCACTACCTTACAATAGCATTCTTTGAATATGTGTATGTATATGTTTTGATTATGATACATCTAAACAGATGTAGTATATCACAAAAACAAAAGGTATCCGTGTAACTCCTTATATAGAAATGTACAAATCCGTTATATACATGTACATGTAGTTATGTGAAT
>NW_018452077.1:0-380 GCF_002113885.1 Mizuhopecten yessoensis
TATGGCACTGAGCACATATGATGGTGCTATAGAATACGACACGTGTTTATTTACAAGATGGCACAAGGAAAGACAGCTGCAGGTATGGCACTGAGCACATAAGACGGTTCTATTGAATATGACAGGTGTTTATTTACAAGGTAAGACAGCTAAGGTAAGCACAAGGAAAGACAGCTACAGGTATGGCACTGAGCACATATGACGGTGCTATATTATATGACACGTGTTTATTTACAAGATAAGACAGCTAGGTTATTCACAAGGAAAGACAGCTACAGGTATGGCATTGAACACATTTGACCAGGCTATATAACATGATACGTTTTTATTTACAAGGAAAGACAGCTACAAAGTGCAGGTATGGCACTGAGCACATATGA
>NW_018452078.1:0-381 GCF_002113885.1 Mizuhopecten yessoensis
CATTTCATTTCAACAAATTGTATTGACTTTATATATGTCAATTATTAGACATCAGACTAGGCCTATTTAAGTCCTTTCCAAACTTATTTACAAACATTACACATATTCTCTCATGACAATCCAATTGAACAGTGCATGGGAGATAACTCCAATATCTTGTGAAATGAACATTTACAACTTCATTTAATCATTTTCTGTTTGTGTTTTGGATATTAACAATTAAATAAATCATGTATATTTATTGACAACCCATCCTACATAAAATCAAAGGGATACAAACATAGTCTACCAAGAAACAGTCAGCATCAGGCTCCTGCGATGGTGTCGACAACACATTGTGGAATAAGGGTTCCAAGACTGTAACGGCGTGGGATGTTTATC
>NW_018452079.1:0-381 GCF_002113885.1 Mizuhopecten yessoensis
AAGTTATATAGGATAGACGGCTCCTTCTCTAACCTATCCCCCTCTCCTATCCCTTCACTCCATACTTTATCCCTTCTATTCACTTTCCTGTCTTTTCTTCGTCTGCTGGATAACCGAACTACTCGGTAGTGAAGCGGACGTAAAACCTATCAATCAATCAATCAATCAATGGACATACATGGTAAAAGAGTAGATTGTGTCCTAATTCAGCTGGGTAACAGGACTCTATAGACAAATGGTCAGCTGAAAATTCGACCCCACAGTGCTACATATTGTAACAATCCTTACCTATGAAATGTGAATGATTGAGGCTTTTGTATCATACATAACACTTCTGTAGTCTGACCAGCTAATACCAATACAATACAATGTTACAATATA
>NW_018452080.1:0-381 GCF_002113885.1 Mizuhopecten yessoensis
AAGTTATATAGGATAGACGGCTCCTTCTCTAACCTATCCCCCTCTTATATCCCTTCACTCCATACTTTATCCCTTCTATTCACTTTCCTGTCTTTTCTTCGTCTGCTGGATAACCGAACTACTCGGTAGTGAAGCGGACGTAAAACCTATCAATCAATCAATCAATCAATGGACATACATGGTAAAAGAGTAGAGTGTGTCCTAATTCAGCTGGGTAACAGGACTATATAGACAAATGGTCAGCTGAAAATTCGACCCCACAGTGCTACACATTGTAACAATCCTTACCTATGAAATGTGAATGATTGAGGCTTTTGTATCATACATTACACTTCCGTAGTCTGACCAGCTAATACCAATACAATACAATGTTACAATATA
>NW_018452081.1:0-381 GCF_002113885.1 Mizuhopecten yessoensis
TACCATCATGTTGAGTCTGTTTCTACACGATTTTTACCATCATGTGGTGTATGTTACTACAATACTGTTATGATCATGTAGTGTCTGTTACTACACGACTGTTACCATCATGTGGTGTCTGTTACTACATGACAGTTACCATCATGTTGAGTCTGTTTCTACACGATTTTTACCATCATGTGGTGTATGTTACTACAATACTGTTATGATCATGTAGTGTCTGTTACTACACGACTGTTACCATCATGTGGTGTCTGTTACTACATAACAGTTACCATCAATTGGCGTCTGTTACTACATGACTGTTACCATCATGTGGTGTTTGTTACTTTAATATTGTTCCCATCATGTTGTGTTTGTTACTTCAATACTGTTCCCATC
>NW_018452082.1:0-381 GCF_002113885.1 Mizuhopecten yessoensis
TCATCAGCATCTTCAAGGGTTTAGAACCAGGCGTCTTCTACGCTGCCTAGGGGATGAGTGGAAGAACAGCAGCTCGGCGGACAAGTAGTTTGACGTCATCGTTCTTACGGTACAGTGTCTGGAGTCCGGTTGACTGGGCCTTTCGCCAAAAACATTGAGTGTAATGGAAAAAAAACAGCCTTTTATGTTGATTCCAGGGACGACACTGCGGATGGCGTTGTGTGCTGCTACCTCAAAATCGACGAAGGCTGTTGTGGGTCGGAATGGAATCTGGAAGTTTGCCATGTGCTCCTGTAGTAGAGTGAAGAAACGGTTGTAGATAGCCTGGCTCTTTCGGGGAAGTAGTGCATATACAACTGGGGTCATGATGCCTTCAATCTG
>NW_018452083.1:0-381 GCF_002113885.1 Mizuhopecten yessoensis
CACATCATTATAACAAACACGTGATCACATCATTATAACGAACACTTAATCACATCATTATAACGAACACTTGATCACATCATTACAACGAACACCTGATCACATCATTATAACGAACACGTGATCACATCATTATAACAAACGCGTGACCACATCATTATGCAAACATATGATCACATCATTATAACAAACACGTGACCACATCATTATAACAAACACGTGATCACATCATTATCACAAACACGTGATCACATCATTACAACAAACACCTGGCCATCGTTGATAGTTATTGATGTGATCACATCATTATAACAAACACGTGATCCCATCATTATCACAAACACGTGATCACATCATTATAACAAACGCGTGACCACATCA
>NW_018452084.1:0-381 GCF_002113885.1 Mizuhopecten yessoensis
GATTTAATTAACAGCTAGGCTGAGACCAGAATGTTCGTATTTCATTTATTTTTTTTGACAACTCCACAACAAACCAAAAAGTATCAATGTTATATGTACATACTATTTCAATATTTAGATATTTGAAAAGTTAATAGCAATTCAAAAGAAACACAATTTTGTATTTCAATTTTATTATCAGTAACAGGACATAACTTGTAGTAACATGAGATAACAAAGTAACAGGACGGAAGAGTATACCTCATATCTAAAATATTATCATAAAACAGTCTCAAATAATTAGGGCCCCGTATCGGATATACGGGTGCCCTATAGCAATCACTCTGTCTGTGTGTGTGTCTGTCAACTTTGGTATTTATTGACCGATGTACATGAAACTTG
>NW_018452085.1:0-381 GCF_002113885.1 Mizuhopecten yessoensis
TTCACACAATCTTCAGTAGGAAGGTGGGCGGTGGTATTCACACAAACTTTCAGTAGGAAGGTGAGCGGTGGTATTCACACAACCTTCAGTAGGAAGGTAAGCGGTGGTGTTCACACAATCTTCTGTAGGAAGGTGGGCGGTGGTATTCACACAACATTCAGTAGGAAGGTGAGCGGTGATATTCACACAACCTTCAGTAGGAAGGTGAGCGGTGGTATTCACACAGTCTTCAGTAGGATGGTAAGCGGTGGTGTTCACACAACCTTCAGTAGGAAGGTGAGCGGTGGTATTCATACAGCCTTAAGTAGGACGGTGAGCGGTGGTATATACACAACTTTCAGTAGGAAGGTAAGCGGTGGTGTTCACACAATCTTCAGTAGG
>NW_018452086.1:0-381 GCF_002113885.1 Mizuhopecten yessoensis
GATACTGTTCCTGTAACTGATACACTTGCGTACGTGTGGGATGTCACCAGCCACGTGTGAGTAGGAACCGAATCTGGAGCCAGTGTTGTTTCTATCGTTGGTAGTTCCACTGGACTAGTGGGGTACACACTTTCGTATACACTGGTTATATAACTCACAGATTCTGTAAGTGTTTCCACTTCTGTCTTTAGCAAGGCTAAAAGACCATACAAGGCAACAACAGTTAGAAGCATATACACTTTACCAAATAAACAATATTGAAATTCGTGTTTATGAAAGCTACAACAAGTGTGTAAAGTGATAATATATCCACTAAGCATTACCGAATTCCGACTTTGAATTTAGTAACAGTCAAAACTTCCATGAATCGAACTTCAAAGA
>NW_018452087.1:0-381 GCF_002113885.1 Mizuhopecten yessoensis
GATTATGTTGGAGCAGTCACACATACATATAGATAAAACATGTTGCATGGTTATATTGATTCTGTTCGAGACAACACACATACAGATAGATAGAACATATTGTCAGGTTATATTGATTCTATTGGAGCAGTTAAACATACAGATAGATAGAACATGTTGTTTGGTTATATTGATTATGTTGGAGCAGATACACATACAGATAGATAAAACATATTGTATGGTTATATTGATTCTGTTGGAGCAGACACACATACAGATAGATAGATCATATTGTATGGTTATATTGATTCTAGTGGAGCAGACACACACACAGATAGATAGAATATATTGTATGGCTATATTGATTCTGTTGGAGCATTCACACATACAGATAGATAGAAT
>NW_018452088.1:0-381 GCF_002113885.1 Mizuhopecten yessoensis
ATGTGTCTACTGTACACACACAAAAATGTGTCTACAATACACACAAAAATGTGTCTACTGTACACACAAACATGTGTTAACAATACACACAGAAACATGGGTCTACTGTACACACAGAAACATGGATCTACTCTACACACACAAACTTGTGTCTTCTGTACACACACAAACATGTGTCTACTGTTCACACACAAACATGTGTCTACTGTACACACACAAACATATGTCTAAAGTACACACACAAACATGTGTCTACTGTACACACACAAACATGTGTCTACTGTACACACACAANTAGTACACACACAAACATGTGTCTACTGTACACACACAAACATGTCTACAGTACACACACAAACATGTGTCTACTGTACACACACA
>NW_018452089.1:0-381 GCF_002113885.1 Mizuhopecten yessoensis
ACAACTTCTTCTCAGTAACCAAAAGGCCTAGGGTGATGCTATTTGTCCGGAAGCATGCTTTGATGAAGGGCTACCAAGTTTGTTCAAATAAATGACCTTGATTTATATTCAAGGTCACAGGGGTCAAATATGTTNTCTTCTGAATAACCAAGAGGCCTAGGATGATGATATTTGGCCAGTAACATGCTGGGATGAAGGGCTACCAAGTTTGTTCAAATAAATGACCTTGACTTATATTCAAGGTCACAGGGGTCAAATATGTTAAAAACCTTTCAACAACTTCTTCTGGACAACTGAGAGGCCTAGGGTGATGTCATTTGGCCAGTAAAATGCTGTTATGAAGGGCTACCAAGTTTGTTCAAATAAATGACCTTGATTTAT
>NW_018452090.1:0-381 GCF_002113885.1 Mizuhopecten yessoensis
CGGTATACGTGTGAACAACCACATGTATAACCATACGGTGTACGTCTGTTCAACGACATGTATAACCATACTGTATACGTGTGTACAACCACATGTATAACCATACTGTGTACGTGTGTACAAAGACATATATAACCATACTGTATACGTGTGTACAAAGATATGTATAACCATACGGTGTACGTGTGAACAACGACATGTATAACCATACGGTATACGTGTGAACAACCACATGTATAACCATACGGTGTACGTGTGAACAACGACATGTATAACCATACTGTGTACGTGTGTACNTGTGTACGTGTGTACAAAGACATGTATAACCATACTGTGTACGTGTGTACAAAGATATGTATAACCATACGGTGTACGTGTGAA
>NW_018452091.1:0-381 GCF_002113885.1 Mizuhopecten yessoensis
ACAAGCGTTGTCACTCTCCTCGCCGGAACAAGCGTTGTCACTCTCATCGCCGGAACAAGCGTTGTAACTCTCATCGCCGGAACAAGCGTTGTCACCCTCCTCGCCGGAACAAGCGTTGTCACTATCCTCGCCGGAACAAGCGTTGTCACTATCCTCNAGACATATAACGGATAAAAGGAGACATTGAAAAGCAATACCATTAAGTCAGGAGGCCAATAATTGACGAGCAACATATTGTATTTTTAAAAAAAAACACACCTGCTTGAATGATTTCTTTTTTGCATTGCATAAACTGTTCAGGAGTATGATACGTTTTTGTGTAAATAATCTAACATGAAGATACCACAAAAGTACTACATTTGAAGATGTAAGCCCATAAAA
>NW_018452092.1:0-381 GCF_002113885.1 Mizuhopecten yessoensis
GGGTGACAGAGAAATCATACCTTAAGGGGTGACAGAGAAATCATACCTTTAGGGGGTGACAGAGAAATCATACCTTAAGGGGTGACAGAGAAATCATATCCTAGGGGTGACAGAGAAATCATACCCCAGAGCGACAGAGAAATCATACCTTAAGGGGTGACAGATAAATCATATCCTAGTGGTGACAGAGAAATCATACCCTAAGGGGTGACAGAGAAATCATACCCTAGGGGATGACAAAGAAATTATACCCTAAGGGGTGACAGAGAAATCATACCCTATTAGCGACAAAGACATCTTACCTGAGGGGTTGATAGAGAAATCATACCCTAGAGGGGCGACAGAGAAATCATATCCTAGGGGTGACAGAGAATTCATACC
>NW_018452093.1:0-381 GCF_002113885.1 Mizuhopecten yessoensis
AAGGATCCATTGTTATAGTGACTGGATTAACAAGTATCCATTGTTTTAGCGACTGGATTAACAAGGACCCATTGTAGTAGTGACTGGATTAACAAGAATCCATTGTTTTAGCGACTGGATTAACAAGGACCCATTGTTAATCCAGTCACTGATACAATGGGTCCTTGTTAATGCAGTCACTATAACAATGGTTCCTTTTTAACCCAGTCACTAGAACAATGGATCCTTGATAATCCAGTCACTATAACAAACAAGGATCCATTGTTATAGTGACTGGATTAACAAGGATCGATTGTCGTAGTGACTGAATTAACAAGGACCCCTTGTGGTAGTGATTGGATTAACAAAGATCCATTGTTATAGTGACTGGATTAACAAGGA
>NW_018452094.1:0-381 GCF_002113885.1 Mizuhopecten yessoensis
ACCCAGTGACCTTGACCTTTGGTCAATTGACTCCTTGTTTAATTTGAGCTACATTGCTCCAAAGTGTCATAGCGAAATGTTCACCAGTGAAAAGATACAAAATTTAACCTTGACCTTTGACCTTGGGTCAGTTGACCCCTTGTTTAATTCTGATCAACTTTGCTTCATCATGTCATAGCAAAATGTTCATCAGTGAAAAGGTGCATAATTTGACCTTGACCCCTGACCTGATGACCTTGACCTTTGGTCAGTTGACTCCTTGTTTAATTCTGATCAACTTTACCTCATAATGTCATAACAAAATGTTCATCAGTGGAAAGATGTAAAATGTGACCTTGACCTTTGAACCTCATGACCTTGACCTTTGACCTCGACTTTTTA
>NW_018452095.1:0-381 GCF_002113885.1 Mizuhopecten yessoensis
AAATCATACCCAAGGGGGGGACAGAGAAATCATACCCAAGGGGGTCACAGAGAAATCATACCTAAGGGGGTGACAGATAAATCATACCCAAGGGGGTGACAGAGAAATCACACCCAAGGGGGTGACAGAGAAATTATACCCAAGGGGGTGACAGAGAAATCTTACCCAAGGAGTGACAGAGAAATCATACCCGAGGGGGTGACAGAGAAATAATACCCAAGGGGGTGACAGAGAAATCATACCCAAGGGGGTGACAGAGAAATCATACCCAAGGGGGTGACAGAGAAATAATACCCAAGAGGGTGACAGAGAAATGATACCCAAGGGGGTGACAGATAAATCATACCCGAGGGGGTGACAGAGAAATAATACCCAAGGGGG
>NW_018452096.1:0-381 GCF_002113885.1 Mizuhopecten yessoensis
AACTTACTTTCCAGGATTTTGTACTCTTTTTTCTTACGGATAAGACCAGTATGTGTCCAGTAACATTTGTTAATGTTGAAATTCTTTAAAGCAACTAAATATTGTTTACGTAGAGCTCTAACACGATCATTAAACCAGGGTTTATCTCCGGAACTAGAAAAGGTGTGGGTGTCAACTTTAACAGGGGGCTTATCAGTGTTATTTTTGGGCGGTTTTCTTAGAAAAAATGGTTTCATAGTCCCAAGTAAAACATCAGTAAAATTACTTACACAGGTATCAATAGAATATTGATTTAATTCATCATTGATTAAAACTGATTTCTTTATTTAGTCTAATTTAACTCTTACAGATTCGATAAACTGATGTTGGTACTCCTCCTTC
>NW_018452097.1:0-381 GCF_002113885.1 Mizuhopecten yessoensis
CTGATAACAAATCTACCATGTAGCTGATAACAAATCTACCATGTACCTGATAACAAATCTACCATGTAACAGATAACAAATCTATCATGTACCGGATAACAAATCTTACATGAACTTGATAACAAATCTACCATGTAGCTGATAATAAATCTACCATGTATCTGATAACAAATCTACCATGTAACAGATAACAAATCTACCATGTACCAGATTACAAATCTTCCGTGTACCTGACAACAAATCTACCATGTACCTGACAACAAATCTACTATGCACTTGAAAACAAATCTACCATGTACCTGATAACAAATCTTCAATGTACCTGATAACAAATCAACCATGTAGCTGATAACAAATCTACCATGTATCTGATAACAAATC
>NW_018452098.1:0-381 GCF_002113885.1 Mizuhopecten yessoensis
GTGGTGTCCCACCTCATCCGGCGTCTGCTCCATTCACCTTATTGGAAACGAATTAGATCCGTCTACAGAGGTTGTCCTTGATGTTAGAGGTTCCTTGGAATCTCAGTTACCATCAAAATCGTCCGAAATCATTAATGACCTCCTAGAGGTGTCGCACGTCCTTTCACAGAACCAGTCTGCGTTTACAATAAGCTTTTCTTCTCTTGATGACTCGGCATGCATGGCCTGGACAGGTTGGTCCAAAGATCAGTTCCTCGAAATCCACTCGCACTGTTCCCCATATCTTTTATCTGGTATATATACCAAGACTACAGACGATGCTCTATTACTGTTCTGGGTTAAACTGAAAACCGACATTTCCTGGAGTCAGTGTTCTTCTCT
>NW_018452099.1:0-381 GCF_002113885.1 Mizuhopecten yessoensis
TATACATAAATTAAGCGTTACTAAATATGTCCAATTTGTATACATAAAGTAAGGGTTACTATATATGTCCAATTGGTATACATAAAGCAAGCGTTACTAAATATGTCCAATTGGTATACATAAAGTAAGCGTTACTACCTAGGTCACATTGGTATACATGTATATAAAGTAAGCGTTACTAAATATGTCCAATTGGTTTACATAAAGTAAGCGTTACTAACTATGTCCAATTGGTATACAACAAGTAAGCGTTACTAAATATGTCAGAGTGGTAAACATAAAGTAGTCTTTACTAAATATGTCACATTGATACACATAAGGTAAGCGTTACTAAACATGTCACATTGGTATACATAAATTAAGCGTAACTAATGTCATATT
>NW_018452100.1:0-381 GCF_002113885.1 Mizuhopecten yessoensis
ATGTAATATCAACATGTAGGTAACTCGTGTTTGTGTTCATGCTCGATAGTATACTCAACATGTAGGTAACTCGTTGTTTGTGTTCATGCTCGGATGTAATGTCAACATGTAGGTAACTCGTGTTTTTGTTCATACTCGGATGTAATATCAACATGTAGGTAACTCGTGTTTGTGTTTATACTCGGATGAAGGTAACTCGTTGTTTGTGTTCATGCTCGGATGTAACATCAACATGTAGTTAACTCGTGTTTGTGTTCATGCTCGGATGTAACATTAACATGTAGGTAACTCGTGTTTGTGTTCATGCTCGGATGTAACATTAACATGTAGGTAACCCGGGTTTGTGTTCATACTAGATTGTAATATCAACATGTAGGTAAC
>NW_018452101.1:0-381 GCF_002113885.1 Mizuhopecten yessoensis
TGATGCTCTAACTAAGCTGTAACAACATATGATTAAGTAGTGATGCTCTAACCCAGCTGTAACAACATATGATTAAGTAGTGATGATCTAACTAAGCTGTAACAATATATGATTAAGTAGTGATGCTCTAACCAAGCTGTAACAACATATGATTAAGTAGTGATGCTCTAACCACGCTGTAACAACATATGATTAAGTAGTGATGATCTAACCAAGCTGTAACAACATATGATTAAGTAGTGATGATCTAACTAAGCTGTAACAANAATATATGATTAAGTAGTGATGCTCTAAACAAGCTGTAACAACATATGATTAAGTAGTGATGATCTTACTAAGCTGTAACAATATATGATTACGTAGTGATGCTCTAACCAAGCT
>NW_018452102.1:0-381 GCF_002113885.1 Mizuhopecten yessoensis
CTCTTGACATTTACTTACTATATAATAACTATGCTTACCTCACTCACAAACTCTATGACATTTACTTACTATAGAATAACTTAAGTCACCTCACTCCCAAACTCTATGACATTTACTTACTATAGAATAACTTAAGTCACCTCACTCCCAAACTCTATGACATTTACTTACTATAGAATAACTATGGTCCCCTCACTCCCAAACTCTTGACATTTACTTACTATACAATAACTATGGTCACCTCACTCCCAGACTCTATGACATTTACTTACTATAGAATAGCTATGGTCACCTCACTCCCAAACTCTTGACATTTACTTACTATAGAATATCTTAAGTCACCTCACTCCCAAACTCTATGACATTTACTTACTATAGAAT
>NW_018452103.1:0-381 GCF_002113885.1 Mizuhopecten yessoensis
GAGGGGCAGAGATTATAAGTAAGCGTCAGGCCTGGAGTTATTACATATGGGCGGATATTATAAGTAAGCGTAAGGCCTGGAGATATTACAGAGGGGCAGAGATTATAAGTAAGCGTAAGGCCTGGAGTTATTACAGAGGGGCAGAAATTATAAGTAAGCGTAAGGCCTGGAATTATTACAGAGGGGCAGAGATTATAAGTAAACGTAAGGCCATGAGTTATTACAGAGGGGCAGAGATTATGAGTAAGCGTAAGGCCTGGGGTTATTACAGAGGGGCAGATACTTAAAGTAAGCGTAAGGCCTGGAGTTATTACAGAGAGGCAGAGATTATGAGTCAGCGTAAGGCCTGGAGTTATTACAGAGGGGCAGAGATTATAAGTA
>NW_018452104.1:0-381 GCF_002113885.1 Mizuhopecten yessoensis
ACCACTGGAGGATCCTAGTAACTTTAGCGTCAGTAACCACTGGAGTATCCTAGTAACTTAAGCGCCAGTAACCACTGACGGATCCTAGTAACTAAGGGGTCAGTAACCACTGGAGGATCCTAGTAACTTAAGCGTCAGTGACCACTGACGGATCCTAGTAACTAAGGGGTCAGTAACCACTGGAGGATCCTAGTAACTTAAGCGTCAGTNGGATCCTAGTAACTAAGGGGTCAGTAACCTCTGGAGGATCCTAGTAACTTAAGCGTCAGTGACCACTGACGGATCCTAGTAACTTAAGCGTCAGTAAACACTGGAGGATCCTAGTAACTTAAGCGGCAGTAACCACTGACGGATCCTAGTAACTTAAGCGTCAGTAACCAC
>NW_018452105.1:0-381 GCF_002113885.1 Mizuhopecten yessoensis
AGTACCTTATCAATGATAAAAATACACGAGAACGCGAGGCAGTACCTTATCAATGTTACAATACACGAGAACAGGAGGCAGTACCTTATTAATGATACAATACACGAGAACAGGAGGCAGTACCTTATTAATGATACAATACACGAGAACAGGAGGCAGTACGTTATTAATGATACAAATACACGAGAACAGGAGGCAGTACCTTATCAATGATACAAATACACGAGAACNACAGGAGGCAGTACCGTATCAATGATACAAATACACGAGAACGCGAGGCAGTACCTTATTAATGTTACAAATACACGAGAACGCGAGGCAGTACCGTATTAATGTTACAAATACACGAGAACAGGAGACAGAACCTTATCAATGATACAA
>NW_018452106.1:0-381 GCF_002113885.1 Mizuhopecten yessoensis
GGTGTTCTTTCCTTTTTTAGGGTGTCTCCTCGGATCCTGGTGTTCTTTCCTTTTTTGGGTGTCTCCTCGGATCCTGGTGTTTTTTCCTTTGTTTTGGATGTCTCCTCGGATCCTGGTGTTTTTTCCTNATTTAGGGTGTCTCATCGGATCCAGGTGTTCTTTCCTTTGTTTTGGATGTCTCCTCGGATCCTGGTGTCCTTTCCCTTTTTGAGGGTGTCTCCTCGGATCCTGGTGTTCTTTCCTTTGTTTTGAATGTCTCCTCGGATCCTTGTGTTCTTTCCTTTGCTTTAGATGTCTCATCATATCTTGGTGTGCTTTCCTTGATTTGGATATCTTCTCGGATCCTGGTGTTCTTTCCTTTGTTTTGGATGTCTTCTCGTA
>NW_018452107.1:0-381 GCF_002113885.1 Mizuhopecten yessoensis
TATGAAGTAGGGAGATTGGGTTATGAAGTAGGGAGATTGGGTTTTAAAGTAAGGAATTTGGGTTATGAAGTAGGGAGATTGGGTTATGAAGTAGGGAGATTGGGTTATGAAGTAAGGAGATTGGGTTATGAAGTAAGGATATCCGGTTATGAAGTAAGGAGATTGGGTTATGAAGTAATTATAAGGAGATTGGGTTATGAAGTAAGGAGATTGGGTTTTGAAGTAGGGAGATTGGGTTATGAAGTAATTATAAGGAGATTGGGTTATGAAGTAATTATAAGGAGATTGGGTTATGAAGTAATTATAAGAAGATTGGGTTATGAAGTAGGGAGATCAGGTTATGAAGTAAGGAGATTGGGTTATGAAGTAATTATAAGGAGA
>NW_018452108.1:0-381 GCF_002113885.1 Mizuhopecten yessoensis
ATAGTTAGATATAGCTGTTTATGTCGTTACAGCTCTATCCCATGTAGTTGTAAGGGCTGATAGACATTGGCGATCTATAGCATACACAAGTAACCATAGTGACCAGTCCTATGTGGGCAACTATTTAAAAGATGTCCTATGCGGGCAACTGTATGTATACATGTATTGACGTAGTCCTGTGTAGGCAAGATACACTGTCAAAGATGTTACCCCCAGGGCCAATTAAGCTGTCTAGAGCTGTTGTGAAGTACCTTATGGTTTGTATTTTGTTCAATCTGCATATATGAATGTGCATGTGTATGATATATGTGAGTCCAGGTTACAATAGTTTTTATAGATACTGCCTTGTTGACACTTTGGTATTTCAACAAGGCAGTACTG
>NW_018452109.1:0-381 GCF_002113885.1 Mizuhopecten yessoensis
ATAAGACAATGTCCCTCAGTACAGTAGGGTTACACTATAACGCTAAGACTGGTATACCCTGTCCTGTATAAGACAATGTCCCTCAGTACAGTAGGGTTACACTATAACACTATGACTGGTATACTCTGTCCTGTATAAGACAATTCCCCTTAGTCGGTAGGGTTACACTAAAACACTATGACTGGTATGCTCCGTCCTGTATAAGACAATGTACCTCAGTACAGTAGGGTAAGACTTCAACACTATGACTGGTATACTCTGTCCTGTATAAGATAATGTCCCTCAGTACAGTAGGGTTACACTATAACGCTATGACTGGTATACCCTGTCCTGTATAAGACAATGCCCCTTAGTACATTAGGGTTACACTATAACGCTATG
>NW_018452110.1:0-381 GCF_002113885.1 Mizuhopecten yessoensis
ATGTTATATGTATAGCTCTAGTACAATATGTTATATGTATAGCGCTAGTACAAAATGTTTTATTTATTAGGTCTAGTACAATATGTGATATTTATTAGGTCTAGTTCAATATGTGATATTTATGAGGTCTTGTACAATATGTTATATGTATAGCTCTAGTACAATATATTATATGTATAGCTCTAGNTATATGTATAGCTCTAGTACAATATGTTATATGTATAACTCTAGTACAATATATTATGTGTATAGCTCTAGTACAATATGTAATATGTATAGCTCTAGTACAATATGATATACGTATAACTCTAGTACAATATGCTATATGTATAACTGTAGTACAATATGCTATATGTATAACTCTAGTACAATATGTTATAT
>NW_018452111.1:0-381 GCF_002113885.1 Mizuhopecten yessoensis
ATGTAACAAGACGTTATACAGCTTTACTGTGATGTAACAAGTAGTAACACAGTTTTACTGTAATGTAACAAGTAGTTAGACAGCTTTTCTGTAATGTAACAAGAAGTTAGACAGCTTTACTGTAATGTAACAAGACGTTATACAGCTTTACTGTGATGTAACAAGAAATTAGATAGCTTAACTGTAATGTAACAAGACGTTATACAGCTTTACTGTAGTGTAACAAGTAGTTAGACAGCTCTACTGTAATGTAACAAGTAGTTACACAGTTTTACTCTTATGTAACAAGTAGTTAGACAGCTTTACTGTTATGTAACAAGTAGTTACACAGCTTTCCTGTAATGTAACAAGAAGTTAGACAGCTTTACTGTAATGTAACAA